>NW_027223329.1:4807014-4954380 GCF_030449975.1 Polyergus mexicanus | reverse complement strand
AAGCAGTGGTATCAACGCAGAGTACTAAGTAAAAATATGTATTATATAACGCGGTTCTATTACATATATCTATAAATTTACTTACATTCAGTAAATAAACAGATATCAAAACAAACACAAATATATATTGTTTCCACAACACAAATACAACAAATAATTTAATATATCCACTATTTTACTAGTAGTAACAGCAATTCATCCTTATAAATTCGTTGTAATGCGTTATCTAATTGCATTACATAATTATATAATTAGGCGATAATGATTTTTTAATTTCTCGCGACGAGTATACAAATAATAAGCATAACTGCATATAATGTTAAAATTTTGAACATATAAAGAGAACTGAAATAGAGAAATCATTATCAGGCCAAGCTTTTATGACAATAAATTTCGTTACAGCCTAATTAGTCTGCTAGTATAGTATAAATGACGTAAAGAAGACTCGTACTAACGGCACGTTCCACTTAACGACCGCAACGCTCACGGTATCTTTTTATCCTTGTTGTTCACCGAAAGTTAAACAAAGACAGATGATGCTCGCAAGCATTGCAGTCGTTAAGTAGAACGCCCCCTAAGCTTTTTATTCTCAGTGCGATCACGTGATGCGTATACGCAGTCATTTATTTTTCAGAATGTATAGGATGTTCCTAAAGCGACTATCCATTTTGTGAAGATCATACCAGCATCAATGATATCATCATGCAATGATATAGCTTTGAAAAGGAAATAAAAAAAAATTAACAAAATATCAGGTAAAGTAATTGAACTTTTATAAATACATGAATTTGTATAACAATGGACATATCATTATGCTAGTGTATAACAATTTTTTAAAATACTTCTAATTTTTTATTAAAATATATATAGCTAGTCACTTTAGGAACTCTTTCTATACACCTTTGTACCATTGCCGACAAAGAGAAACGTCATCAGTTGCAAAGTACTTTGAACAAATTTCATGCGTTATCGAGTCTAATGTTGCCATGTCATAATGAACCACACGCGCACACCCATACCAATTGACACCGGGCACACGCATCTTCATGGATATAAACTAGCGACATGAGCTGCGTTATATATAATTCCATTGATTCCATTAGTTCGCCGTCGTTTCCGATGGGTTTCGCGTGATCTTTCTTACACCATCTTTTATTAATTTATTTTCACGTGCTGGTTCTTGGTTATATCTGGTGCCAATAAAAATTCGAAGAAAAAAGATCTCGATTATCCATCGTGCACATCCGAGCAAAACATGAATGTGCGACATCGAAAGGTATATATACGATTTACTGGTTAATATCACCTACCGAAATTCGTTTATCAAAATTTGTTCGTCGCGCATTACGCATAGATGTAATGCTTCATCGATGTAATATCATCCCGTTAATTATCATAACCATACGTAATATATAGCGTTTTCGAATGTAGCAGGGTTTAATCGCTTTGAGAACGATTAATGATGTCATTGCATCGTCTCTGCCAATAAGGGCCAATGTCACCAAGTCCGGTTAGATAAACTAACTTAAAATTAGCTTAAAATTAGCAGAGTGACCAACAGAAAATAGAGATGAAGGAAAACCAAGTATTTATGTCATTTCAATTAACCACACTGTTAATTTTAACCGTCGGTTCATCTAATCTATCTATGTAATACTACTATATTGCTAGTCAAAGCTCAACGCTGGCGAAAACATTATGGTGCAGACATATATTAAGTGGGGAGCACACACTTTTGCATAAGCGCATAATTATAAGCATAAGGAAATTGATTGGTCAATTTCGTTATGCATAAGAAAATGGACCAATCAATTTTCTTATGCTTGTGGTTATGCGTTTATGTAAAAGTGTGTGCTCCCTGCTTCAATCTCTCGCTTTCATAATTCGTGTATTTTACGCAATGCGCATACGCTGGTATACATAGAGGCTAATCTAAAAAACTGCTGTTTAGTATTGCTGAAAATGTTTATTTTTATTCTTTGATATAAAACAATTAGAATCTTTGATAGAAATACAAAATATAAAAATGAATAAAATAGAAATAGAAATATGTAATCTATTTTTTACGTATTTCTTGTCTCTTCGGAAATCTGAAAAGAATAATTTAATTTTTATTAATTATATTATGAGTGATCGTACACTTAATCTCATTATTTGTCAGTAAATTTACTTGTGCAAAGTTACTTTTCTATATGTAGAAAGGATCGCATTATTGTTTGTTGCTTTTTTTATCATTTCTTAAATTAATGAAACTGGCTCAAGAAAATGCACGCATGCGCATTGTCAATCAAGCACACAAATTGTGGGAGCGAGAGGTTGATATACGTCCGTACCGTAATGTTTTCGCCAACGCCGCTTATTGGGAAGATACGTGACTAGCAATATAGTAGTATTACATATATGATCTAATCGGACTTGGTAAAATTGGTCTTAAAAGCAAAGAGAAATCTAAGGCCGGTATTCATAGTCACTTCTTATATTTAAGGCGGTCTTAAGCACAATCTTAAGATGTCCTAAACCAATCACAGAGCCGTATTAGCATCTTAAGACATTGCTTAAGACGGTCTTGAAATAAGAACTGACTATGAATACCGGCTTGAGAGAGACAATGCTGACGATTGGGACGCTTTTTCTAGGCCGTAGAGCAGCGCCGTGCATCCACTTTTAGGAATGGGAAACATTTACCCACATCCACTTTTCGGTACTGTCGGTTAAATCTCCATATGGTTCATATCTGTGCTACATCCACTTTCCAATACTGTCGGTCATTTGGTTCATATCCGTGCTACATCCACTTTTCAATCTTTTCGATAGTGGTAGTACATTGATCGCTTGATAAGGAAAGATGCTCGCACCGTCTTTGTCTCTCTTTCATCGCGTATGTGTGTAGTATCCGTGAAGGTACGCACCGATACGTTGGGCACACGGATGCGATCGTTGAGAGATAAATCTAGACAAGAAGCGACAATCGGGTGCTGTTCTCCTAACGTATCACTTTACGGTCGAGATACAATCAAAAAATGCTTTCTGGCCTCTCGTGGCAGAAAGCAGTAATGCAACAAGACTAACGGGCGCCTATTTTTTGAGAATTTTATACTTGTATATAAACATATATGCATATATATTTAAATTATAGTTAAAATTATATGTGTAATTAAATATTGTATGTTGATTAATAATAATAGTAGAATAATAGATAACAGAGTGAACAAATACATAAGATGTAAGACAAAGGTGCTTGTTAGACTTGGTAACTTGTTGCTTCGGTACTATAATATCAATGATACTTTATATATCATATCAACGGCATAGAGAAATAGCACGATTGTCAATCCTTGTTTGACATTATTTTGTTAATGCAATTTACAAAAAAGACAAATACAAAAGTTATTTATTTATTAATTATAATATGATAGTGAATAAATAGCATTAAAAATATATTGATATTAATATATATTTTTGTGCAATAATATAAAACCAGATGTAACAAAATAAATTATTTTATAGAAATATAAAACATGATTAGTAGTAGAAAAAGTAAACAATAACTTAACTGAACATAAACAATAACTTACTCTGAAATAAAATTGTATATAAGATTGTAATATAAACTGTAATATAGGTTTATAATTAAATTTTTTATATGAATATATAAAATGTAATATATATCATATATTATATTTTTATATATTTTTATATATTATATTTTTATTTTTAATTTATATACGTATATATGTATATGCAGATTTCGAAAAAAATAATACTAATATCCTGTTTTGCTAATAAAACACCAACAATTTTTGGTAATTATTTACTATAGTGAACCCAGCTCCAATGACGTTGGCCTTGACATATGTTGTCAAGGACCTGAGTAACTTTTCCTTATAATTTAATCGGCGGTCATTGTTTATTAAAAAGTTATTAACAAGTAAAGTTTGAGAAATAAAATAATAAAACAATGATTTAAAACTCAAATTTGGTTTGGGTTACGTTGTATAACTGAAACCAAATTTTTAGAAATAGATTTGGGTTAGGTTAAGTTAGGTTATATCTTCCGGAAGTAGAGTCTCCTCTTAGGTAGGGGGGGGGAGGGGGCGGAACTCACTTTGTTCACGCATACACTTTTCCATCTACACAACAATTATAGGCTGGATCTTGCTTCGCATTGTAAAATATATGCATCCATACAGCACCGAAAGATTGCAGAACGTTGCATAGACCTTGCATTGAAACATTGTAATATTGCATGGGAATTGCGAAATGTTTCTGCAATGTTACTGCAAGTCTGTGGCAATGTTGAAATGTCCGAGACAGAAGAAATGTCCGAGATAGAAATATTACAATGTAATATTACAGTAATGTTACGGTGCAATGTATTTGTAATATTGAAATGCGTTGCTACAAATATGCAGAACGCTTTAAATTTGATAGATAAACTTTGAAAATATATTAAGAGAAATAAGAAAATCTAAGATAAATAAAAAAAAAGATTGAATTAAGATTGAAAAAGAATTTACGCAATTACGAGTTTTTTCTCTTTTGGATGTCTTTATAAATTCTCGAAGTTTATGTATTAAAATCTGAAATATCGTGCATAGTAAAAAATTATTATCAAATTTTTGGTTTTATATAAAAATGGAAACTATTTAACAATTTCCTGTTATCTAGTTAACATCGCTATTTTATAGATAATTTACAAGTTCAAGAAAATGGTAATGATTAAATAATTTAATTCATAAAAGTTAAAATTTTACTTATATAGATATTAGACTCTATTTTACATCTTAAGTAGATAATTAACAAATAATTTTAATTTTTTTGGATATTTATGTATCCGATTACTGAACAATTAGTTCAATATCTGAATTCTCTGTGTTGGGATTGTATCAAATAAATTAAACTGATAAAAATAGTTATATCTTTAATCTTATTAGCCGCTCTTTGCAAGCTTTATGTAATCATCGTGACTGAAACTTAAATGGGGGATAGATAACGCAACGCGCGCCGCATAGCGGTAAACAAACGAATTAGCGATTACCGAAAACTGTTTTTTGTAATATTTTTGAAATGTTGCTGTAACATTCTCATGAAATATTACAATTATATGTTCCAATAATGTCTCAACAATATTACATTGCAACTTTCAAGATTGTAATATTACTGCAATGTAATTGCAATGTTCTGTGCTGTATGGGCATGGACACAGTGGGTTTCGCCTCGCCCCCTTCTACTAGAGGGCTCCACTTCCGGAAGATATAACTTAAATCTATTTCTGATTTAAAATTAAAATTTGATTCAAGTTACGTTATATAACTCAAACCAATTTTTTGTTTCGAATCTAACTTCAACTTTAAGTATCTCAAAAATTATAAGAGACCGCCGATTAAGTTATAAGGAAAAGTTATTCAGGATTTTATCCTTGGCAACATATGTAAAGGTCAACATCATTGGAGCTTGATCCGCTATAGTAAATAATTATCCAATTTTTTTATAATATAGATATAAAAATAAAAGAAATATGAAATATATATATACAGGATGGACTAGTAACTTTTGCCACTTCGAATATCTTCAAGTCTAGAACAGTTACGACAAATTTTTTCCTAGAAAAATTTTATAGTTTCAAAGGGATCATCGAGTGGTGGTAACACAGTTTGTCAGGGTGGCGGCGTTTCGAAGATCTCAAGATCAACTCCACTTTTTCAAGTGGAATTACCTATATTTCATTGCATATTCTTGTAGCTTACCTCGAGAGTTTTTCAAAACACTATAATAAAGTATTTTTTTATTAAGTATTTTTTGAATTATTTTATATCAAAGTATGTCAGATTAAAATATAAAATAACTCAAAAAGTACTTAATGAAAAAATACTTTATTATAGTGTTCTGAAAAGCTCTCGAGATAAGCTATATGAATATGCAGTAAAAATAGAGAACTTTATTTAAAAATACCATATAAAGTTGAACTCCATATGACCTTGGCACGTTTACTCAAACAAATCTTACGTCAAACTAATCTTATGTCCTCCTTTGAATCAAATAACTTTTGTCTGAAGTGTTTTTCCATATCTTTCATATTTTTCGAGATATTTGCCTGGGGCGATTAAAATGATTACTTAAGGACATCGTTTATGAACATGTTCCAACAACGCCCGGAGATATGAGGATGCGTATTAGAACTGCATGTTCTAATATCAGGAAACGATAAGGAAGGCAAGAGAATCATTTATTGGCCGTATACAAAAATGTATTGAAATCGATGGACATCATTTTAAGCATTTGTTCAAATAATTTTTTTGTATTAATCGTAAGTATTCTATCATTTATAACATTTCCAATTATTTTTTGATTTTCCATGCTCAAGCTCACGTGAAGGTCATTGTGTAATAGGTCGTTGGAAAGATTTTCATCTCTACTATCACGCTATGATAAAAAAAATATCTAGTCCCATTTTAAAAAATATCAATGATCTTGAATTCTCGAAAAGTATGATCTTGAAAAAAATTTTTTGTACGGAACAGTATTCGCCCCCTGACAACAAACAATTCTTGTCTATAGCATTTCTTTCTACCATTAAAAATAAGCAAGATATTCAAGGTGATCAAATTAGCTGGGATACCCTGTATATATGTGTATAAATTAAAACTAAAAATATAATATATAAAAATATATAAAAATATAATATATGATATATATTATATTTTATATATTCATATAAAGAATTTAATTATAAACCTATATTATCTAGTAAGCAATTTGATAACAAATTGTTACCAAATTGGCATCAAATTTGCTCAAAACTTGGTAACAAATCCAATGCCATCTGTGTCCGCATTAAGCTTGTGTTTTGGTGACAATAAAGCTTGTTGACATAACCTGACAACAAATTGACGGCAAAAACCAAACAAAGCTCGACATGATTTGATGTCAGATTGATGGCAAAACTCGAGCAAGATCTGCGCAAGACAATCTGATAGCAGATTGTTAGCAAAAACCGAACAAATTCTGCAGCTTATAGTATATTTAAATGGATTTAAAGTCTCAACCCTAAGTAACAAAATGATGATAAGTTTTGGTCATAAAATGACCATTAGATAATTAGACATTATATAAAATCATATATTAATATGTTAAAACATATAGGTAAATTTAAATAATTTAATTTATAAAATTAAAGATCTTTTTGGATAGAAATTGTTCGATAAGTGAAAATCGAACAATTATCTGTCCGATTTGCCAAAAATCAATTCAATATCTGAATTTCCTGTATAAGAATTGTGTCAAAAATTGAATTGATAAAAATACATATATTATAATATTATTAGCATTTTGCAGGCTTTATATACACTCATAACTGGTTTTATATATCTGGTTTTATATTATTGTACAAAAATATATATTAATATCAATATATTTTTAATGCTATTTATTGTTCACTATCATATTATAATTAATAAATAAATAACTTTTGTATTCATCTTTTTTTGTAAATTGCATTAACGAAATAATGCCAAACAAGGATTAACAATCGTGCTATTTCTCTATCCAGTTGATATGATACACGAAGTATCATCGATATTATAGTAACGAAGTAACAAGTTACCAAGTCTAACAGGCACCCTTGTCTTACATCTTGTGTTTTTGTTCACTCTGTTATCTATTATTCTACTATTATTATTGGTCAAGATAGAATATTTAATTACATGTATAATTTTAACTATAATTTAAATATATACCCATACAGCACTAAAGCTTGCAACAACATTGCTGCAATATTGCATATTGTAGTTTAATGTTGCAGAAATATTACAAAGACATTATTTTACAATATAACTTTAGCAATGTTACAGCAACATTCCAAAAATATTCCAAAGAAAGTATTCGATAATCGCTAGTTCATTCGTTTACCGCTATGCGGCGCATATTGCGCTATCTATTTCTCATTTAATTTTTAGTCATGATGATTATATAAAGTTTACATAGAGCGACTAAAAAGATTAAAGATATAATAACGATTTTTATTAGCTTAAATTGTATGATATAATCCCAACACAGGGGACTCAGACATTAGACTAAGAATTTTTTTAATAGTTTCCATTCTTATATAAAATCAAAAATTTGATAATAATTTTTTAACATGCAAGATACTTCAGATTTTAATAAATAAATTTTGAGATTATATGAAGACAAAAGAGAGATGTGAAAAAACTTGTATGCGTAAATCCACCACAATCTTTTTGCATATCTGAATATTTCGGATACAAAGAGATTGTGAATTTACAAAATTGCAAATTGAGTTTTTTCTTATTTCTCTTAGATATTCTTTGTCACTGAAGGAAGTCGAATGTGTACCGAAAAATTTGCAATTTATAATTTCGTTATTATTATAATACAGAAAATCTATATACACACTAAATCCTGATTCTTATATGCCTAATTTCTTATTATTTTTTTCATATGTTAAGAATATTATGTCGATAAATATACATAAAGCATTATTGCATATATATTATATTGCTATGTTGCTGCAATATTATATTGCAATATTTCTGTAGGCGGACATTTTACTGTTGCTGCAATATCATAACAACGTTGCAGCAACATTTCGTAATGTTTCTGCAATGTTGCAATCTTGCAGAAAAATGTTGCTGCAATGTTGTTGCAATCTTGCGGTGCTGTATGGGCAATTGTTATACAGGAAATGATTCAACATGCACAAGAAAATCTTATCCGCAGAGCAAATATGTGTATACAAATGGAAGGTCTGCATTTTGAGCATATGCTTTAAACATTTAATCGGTCCTTTTTAGGGTCACAAACATTTCCAAAATGTTAGAACAATAATCTCAAAATTATTCACGTGTTATCTAATCTAATACTTATTTTACTTTCAGTCATTACTTCAGTCATGTCAATTAGAAAATGTTCTTTTATTAAATAAGTTGTATTTAAAATAGCGATATCTAGATATCATGCATAGTTCTTACATCTTTAGCAAAATAGTAAAATATCGTACACACACGCGCTACACATGACGTACGCGCACCGCCCCTGATTCATGCGTAACCTAGAACGCTCATTCGTTAGTTTAAAGTCGCTCTCATTTAAAAAATAATGTTCAGGCGCAATTTTCCCAGAGGAAAAAGTTGTTTCTCCTGGCACGGATAATCACGCTGTGCATTTCGTGTGCGCGAATTCTGGGACATTCTGTATAATTTTGTCTTGGCTAGGAAATTGTAACTGCGAATTGTAACTGCCTTGTATCATACGCCCACAACCGACTGACAGCTAATCTATAATTTCTAAACATGATGGCACAAACTGTACATTATTTAGTTTTTGGGTACTGGTGTTGCTGTAGATCTTGGAACAGGCGTGAAGTTAGCTACTAGCGGTCCATTCTTATATAGTCAAAGCAGAGAGAAACCTGAGAGCGGCCATTCTAGCGTTTTTCGTACGGTAGCTTTCGGTCCTGTACAGCAGCGCCTCTACGTCCATTTTACAGACGGTTGAAACCAAAGCGTCTGTAAAATAAACGTAGAGGCGCTGCTGTACGGAACCGAAGGCTAACGTACGAAAAACGCTGGGATCAGCGGATCAGTGTTGTTCTCGGGGACTAGGATGGCCGCTCTCAGGCTTCTCTTTGGTCAAAGTATGAATCGCTAATCGATTGGAAATAAGAAACAATGGTGTATGGGCGACTTCCCTAATGCCCAAGCAGCCATAGAAGAAGAAGAAGAAGAATCGATTGGAAATCGTTCGAATTTCGAATATGCCTCTTTCCTCGCATATCATATGATCACGCCCATTTGAGGCTGGACCATGTTCGAAAATATCATCCATGTACACACACATATCGTCTATCTTTGTTCAACTTTCAATAAATAACATAGATAGAATGACACTGGGGGTGTTTACGTTTAGTAATCGGATTTGCAATTGGATTAATCGCAGTCATATCAACCAACTATAAAAAAAGTTCCCTAGACTAATCGGATTTGTAAAAGTATCTATGAAGCGATCGGATTAGCTCATTAATAAGAGACTGTGGGAAAGCGCGAAAATTTCATTCTTATCGCAGAATTTTAAGAAGAAATAGAAAAGTAGGTATGCATGTACTTTCTGTTATTCTTATAATAATTAACTTTCATTCTCCTTCAAATATATATTGAGCGATAGATGTATTAACATTTCACTGATATATTTTAGAAAAACAAATAGACTATAACCTCACCTCACTCTGTTTTAATATTTTTAACATATTAGTTTTTCAAAATAATATTTTTTTCAGAGGTAATTGCAAATGGATATAAACGAGGAAAACGTGTTTGAGCAGAAACATTTCGATATATATATCGTAAAATAAAGTTTTTATTTTAGTTGTTCTAGCTAATTATATTAATAATTTGCTTTGAAATATATTCCATGTCTTTGAAATAAGAAAATGTTTACTTTGCAAAAATATCTTTCATATTATAAGAGGAAGACATTAATATAATTATTAAATTGTTTTACTAACAAGGGGAGGGCCAAACGTGCCCATCTCAGATTCAAGCGGTGATTTTTCTATGAATAGTCCTTAATGAGAAAGAAATTGTGTTAAAGTTTTAGCGCGCGCTTTTCACGCATTCGTAAAAAAAAATTATGAAAGATTTTCCAGCACGACTTAACCGCTTCACGATAGATGATAATCGAAGCGACCGTGTGGCTGAGCGGGTAGTGCTCAGGTCTTGTAAGCGCCGGATCGCTGGTTAGAATTCCCGAGTGTAATTTTTTTTTGTATAATTTTATTTTTTTCGTTTCCAGCAACATTTTAGCATTAAATAAATATTTATTTATTTATTTATTTATTTATTTATTTATTTTAGCAAATAAATAAATATTGCGCGAGTTTTTCATAATAACATAAATTGCTTTCTATAAAAAAACAGAAGGAAATGAACAATGTTCAATTTAATCGTAAGAAATATGTTAATTAGTAAAATAATAATTATATAAACAACAAATTCACAATGCCCTATAAATAAAAATATTTCGTTTGAATTTCATGCGTTAGAGGTTCACAATTTTGATTTATTTATTATTCGGTTTCGGATTGTTTTTCATATACCTGACCTTGTGTGCAACAGCAGCTATAAGTTTCGAATAGGCGATATAGGGAACCGATCGCCCTGTTTTTACGATCAGTACCATCCGGCATCTTGCACGGATGTTATTGATTTCACCGATTAATGTATAACAATTTTGTAATATGTCAACATTGATAATAAAAAATTTATATTATACAAATTTGTTTCATTTATTTTTGTTGCTCACAAGGTCAGGTATACGAAAAGCAATCCGAAACCGAATAATAAAAATATCAAAATTGTGAACCTCTAACGCATGAAATTCAAACAAAATATTTTTATTTATAGGGCATTGTGAATTTGTTTATATAATTATTATTTTACTAATTAACATATTTCTTACGATTAAATTAAACATTGTTCATTTCCTTCTGTTTTTTTATAGAAAGCAATTTATGTTATTATGAAAAACTCGCGCAATATTTATTTATTTAATGCTAAAATCTTGCTGGAAACGAAAAAATAAAATTATACAAAAAAAAATTACACTCGGGGATTCTAACCAGCGATCCGGCGCTTACAAGACCTGAGCGCTATCCGCTCAGCCACACGGTCGCTTCGATTATCGTCTATCGCGAAGCGGTTAAGTCGTGCTGGAAAATCTTTCATAATTTTTTTTTTACGAATGCGTGAAAAGCGCGCGCTAAAACTTTACCACAATTTCTTTCTCATTAAGGACTATTCATAGAAAAATCACCGCTTGAATCTGAGATGGGCACGTCTGGCCCTCCCCTTGTAAGTTTCTTATTTTTTCACAGAAAACTGTATACAATTTTCAGCAAAGTTTATTAATATAATTAGTTTAGCTAGAACAATTAAAATAAAAACTTTGTTTTAAATAAACTTTGTTTTGCATGAAGTACATATCGAACTGTTCGTGCTCAAATACGTTTTTCTCGTTTGTATCCATTTGCAATTACCTCTGAAAAAAATATTATTTAAAAAAATTAAATGTTAAAGATATTAAAATAGAGTGAATTGAGGTTGTATAGTCTATTTATTTCTTTAAAATATATCAGTAAAACATTAATATATCTATGGCTCGATATACATTTGAAGGAGAATGAAAGTTAATTATTATGAGAATAATAAAAAGTACATACATACCTACTTTTCTATTTCTTCTTAGAATTCTGCGATACAAGTGAAATTTTCGCGCTTTTCTACAGTCCTTTATTAATGAGCTAATCCGATCGCTCCATAGACACGTTTACAAATCAAATTAGTCTAGGAAACTTTTTTCCTAGTCAGTTGATTGCGTTCGATTACAAATCCGATTACTAAACGTACCCAGACAGCACAAAACATCCTCAGGATCATCCTGAATATGTCCAGGACGGTTCAGGACATTTGTAGGATATTTTAAGATATTATTATAAATATATTTATAAAAATTTAATATGCATACATAATTATTTTTAGTTGTGTCGGCTATTTAACATAATTTAGAAATCTTAAGTATTATAATAAGTATTAATGTCCTATAAATGTCCACTGGATAACCCCTGGATGTCTGTAGGATATATCTACCCTGTCTATTATATTGGATGTCTTTTGGATTTTCAGAGGACATATATATGTGCAATTAATTGTTAACATTAATTTCGTTTAATATTAATAATTGAATTTAATGCGCACATTTTCATATATCCAAAATTATTATTTATTTAATATTTCATGAGAAATGTTACTGTTCGCAACATTCCAAAAACTTTACAAACAATAGTATTCAACCGCTAGTTCGTTTCTTTACCGCTATGCGACACGCGAACTTGTATTTGAGATTTGGTCATGAGAATTATATAAAGCTTGCAAAGAGCAACTGACAGAAAATTACAAATGTAATTATTTTCTATCAGTTCAGTTTCTGATGCAATCCCAACATAGGGAATTCAGATATTGGATTATTTAGAAAATATTACACAACTCAAACCCGGGAGCCAAACCTAAAATATTCATGTACAGCACGAAAACCTCAAATATTGAAGAACGGTGAATTATTTTTAATATTAGATTTTTAATATTGGCAGTAAATAACAAAACATAATTTTAATTTATATTTGAATTTTAAAATTTGCTCCTTGAAACATACGAAAAATATCCCTAACATATCCTATAAAAATCCTTAGGATGTTCCACAGGATCTCCCTGGATTCTCCAGAGGTTAATATACGGCTATCATTTACTCTTCCTCGGGACATCCAGAGGAGATCTGAGGATTACAATGGGATATCCTGAGGATATCCTACATATATGTCCTGGATGCCCTTTGGACGTCCTAAGGACATCCTTGTGCTGTCTGGGTAAACACCCTCGGTACATATGAATGACATTCTCAAACGCAGCCCTATGTTTCGATTCTCCACCCGGGTACACTCGATATTATAGTATACGTGACATACTATAATACACAGACTTCTATATAATATTAGACCGCTGACTCCCTTATATACTGACCGAAAAATTGACCCCGAAAAGTATGTATTACGTATGAGAAGTAAATATGTGTACGCATGCGTGAACTAAGTAGGAATCATGTGTGTATGTGCTGTGTGCGCATGTGTATGTACATACTTTTCGTGGCTATGTATTTCGTAGGAGTAGCGGTCTAGTATATATAGAAGTCTGTACTATAATGTCGAGTGCATCCGGGTAGGGAATCGGAACACAGTCTGGTCGCGTTCCACTTAATGATCGCAACGCTCACGGTATCATTTCATTGTTGTTCACCGAAAGTTAAATAAAGACAAATGATGGTCGCGAGCGTTACAGTTGTTAAGTGGAACGCGCCCCCTGACATTCTAAGGAACCACGTGGTCAGTGCTCGTTATCGGTCGTTTGTCATATGTACGTATACATATATTGTATTTTGGAGAGGAAAATCTATAAAGAAATAGAAGATACATATGAAAATGCACAATCGCATCGCGATTTGACACGATGCGTCGATCTTTTCATCGTTTTGCTTGTCGAATAAAGAAAATTGCTATTTTTTTTCATGACCAATACGTCTTCGGCAAATCGTGCGGATCGCCCTAAATGCAATATATGCTCGTGAGTACAAAAATAATCGAAAGAAAGCTACGAAGTTAACGTTGATTAGAAATATTTTATCCTTGCTACAAAATATACTGCGTCACTTTAATTTAATAGCAATAATTTCCCAAGAAAATTGTTAAATGCACGATTTGACACAAAATATTCTATCACATTTGAAAATTCTATTGCGTTTTTTATTCGTCATAATTTTGTTTTGTATATGCAATTATTTTTTATAACTTTTGTATCGTGAAAGTAATTGCGGTATTTTTTTCTAGTATATTTCTCGTTTTAATAGCATTATGTATACAAATGTATAATTTGATGTATTTGTGATACATCAAATATTGTTCATTAATCCAGACTCATATTACTCTTGTTTTTATGTTTTCAGTTGAGAAATGAAAATGAAGAGGAGCGCAACAACCAATTGGCATCTCACCAAAAGAAAACCACTAATCAGCCAGGAAAAAAGTACTTTACCATATTAGTATTGCTTGGTACATTGTTCCTAGGTTATATAGCTATAGCAAATGATTTAAAACCTATGAGAATAGGAAGCAAAGCTATTGATACATTAGCATTCTCATTTAATTTACAAAAACCATTCTATGTTGTTGTTATTGATGCTGGATCTACTGGTAGTCGTGTATTAGCTTTCAGTTTTCATGAGTCGATTCTTAATGGCAATTTAGTATTAGACAATGAGCTATTTAGTGAAATAAAACCTGGTTTGAGCTCGTTCGCAGATAATCCAAAAGATGCTACAAAATCTCTGATTACACTTTTGGATAAAGCAAAAACTGTAATTCCACAATCTGAATGGTCTCGTACATTGTTGACTATGAAAGCTACAGCAGGATTGAGATTGTTACCTGAACATAAAGCTAATAACATACTGGAAGAATGCAGAAAGTTGTTTTACATGTCTGGATTTCACGTTGCAAAGAATTCTATTTCTATAATGGAAGGCACAGATGAGGGAATCTTCTCTTGGTTTACTGTCAATTTCTTGCTTGATCGCTTTAACTCGATCAGTTCTCAAACTACTGTGGCTGCATTAGATCTTGGAGGAGGGTCGACACAGATCACGTTTCAGCCAAATAGTTATCAAGTAAAACAGTTGGAGAAACATGTTTATTCCATCAATGTATTAAATCATAACATGAGCCTATATACGTATAGTTATTTAGGCATGGGTTTAATGGCTGCCAGAAAGGCAATACTAACTTATGACATGAATCTGGAAGTTGTAGATCTTAAACTCCCTATAGAGATACATTCTGAATGCATCAATCCGATCGTATCTACCGAATGGTCGTATAGTGGACGTGATTATATTGTGAAAGGTCCGATAAATGGCACATATAAATTAATAAAGACTCAAAACTTCGCTGGTGATAATGAAATTAAACCAATTGTACGGTTTTCGGAATGTTCAAAGATCATCGAAAAATATGTCAATACTTTGACAGACAAACCAATAGGCTTAAAAGATCATGAAATATATGCATTTTCATACTACTTTGAACGCGCAACAGAGGTAAAGCTTCAACTAAAAAATAGATATTCTCTTATTGTTAGATATAAGAATAAGGTATCTCAACTTTTATAAGTAATGATTATAAAATTAAAAAATTTATATATATATATATATATATATATATATATATATATATATATATATATACAAAGTAAGGCATCTAAGACCAGCTACCTGAATAACTCCCACACTTTTGGAGATAAGAGAAAATGTTTGAAATGAAAGTTGTATGGTATCAAGGGGGAAATCTTGAACATTTTTTTTAGATGGAGGCGCTTAGGAGATTTGAAGGTCATCTTAATTTTTTAAATAGAACCACCCTAATTTTTTTATACAAATCGATTCCTCGCAATATTTGGCACAAAAAATTATAAGGTAAGATGGCCAAAAAGTAAATAGTTTACGAAATATTTTGTACTTTATACTCCATATTAAATACTTAAACTCAACATGTAGTATTCATACATAAAGATTGAAGTGTACAAGATGATTGAATGTTTATTTACATTCTACGATTCGTATAAGCGATAACACCAGAGAGGACACGAATGTAAACATGAATATTTTATGAAATATTTTATAGTTTATGTAAAATTATATCAAAATATAGTACAAAATATTTCGTAAACTATTCACTTTTTGGCCATCTTACTCTTATAATTTTTTATGCTAAATATTGCAAGGAATCGATATGTATAAAAAAATTAGAGTAGTAGTCCCATTTAAAAAAATAAAGTTGACCTTCATGAAGTTGATCTCCTAAGCGCCTCCACCTAAAAAAAAATGTTCACTTCCACAAGATTTCCCCTTTGATGCCATACAACTTTTATTTCAGATATTTTCTTCTATCTCCAAAACTGTGGAAGTTATTCGGGGTGGCCTGTCTTAGATGCCTCACCCTGTATATATATATATATATATATATTTAACACAGAATTTAATATTGGCGCCTTGTAAAGCGTTTCTTCCATTACACCAATCTTTAAATAAAATTTTGTAACAGTACTTGATTGTATCTCATTAACTATTGAACCAAATAATTTAAAACTTGCACTATGTGTTGAATATTTAATTATGAATAACCCTTTAAAATGGCAGCACAAATGGATCAAACGTTCGGAAATGCGAAGCGAATCTCGAAAATTAATTGTTCGACCGTATATACATCAGGGTGTTTCATTTTAATCGCCCTAGTCAAATATCTCGAAAAATATGAAACATATGGAAAAACGTTTTAGACAAAAGTTGTTTGGTTCGAAGGGGGACATAAGATGGTATCATTGGTTTGATTTTGAGTGAACTTGCCAAGGTCATATGGAATTCAACTTAATTTTTTTAAATCAAGTTTCCTATTTTTATTGCATATTCTTGTAGCTTATTTCGAGTGCTTTTCAAAACACTATAATAAAGTATTTTTTCATTAAATACTTTTTGAATTATTTTATATCTTAAGCTGACATATTTTGATATAAAAAATAATATATCTTGTAAAATATTTAGTTTTTGATAATCTTATCGTAATATTTTTATGTACAGAATAATGAGACAAATCAATCAGTATAAAAAAAAAAAAATTGTTTTTAAGAAAAAGTATGTAATTATCTAAAATGTATTTTTTTAAACAATTGTTTGTTTTTTTACACTAATTGATTTGTTTTATTATTCTGTACATAAAAGTATTATGGTAAGATTATCGAAAACTAAATATTTTACGAGATATTTTATTTTTTATATCAAAATATGTCAGATTAAAATATAAAATAACTCAAAAAGTACTTAATGAAAAAATACTTTATTATAGTGTTCTGAAAAGCTCTCGAGGTAAGCTAAAAAAATATGCAATAAAAATAGAAAACTTCATTTAAAAAAATAAAATGGAATTCCATATGACCTTGGCACGTTCACTCAAGGTCAAACCAATGACACCATCTTATGTCCCCCTTTGAATCAAATAACTTGTCTGAAATGTTTTTCCATATCTTCCATATTTTTCGAGATATTTGCCTGGGGCGATTAAAATGAAACACCCTATATATACATTGATTTTGCAGGTAGCACTAATAGATCCATTTTTGGGTGGAATTGTACAATTAAGTAGATTTTTAAAGCAAGCAATGGAGACATGCGACTATCCAAACACGGATCAGCCATTCATGTGTTTAGATTTAACATTTATTTATATTTTGCTTAGAGACGGATTTGGCTTGGAACCAACAACTAAATTATATGTAGGTATAATATAATTTTTTCTTATATTATGTTATCATTTTAATAATTTAAGAATATTTTGAAAGATAATAAAATATTTTTAACCCTTCCAGCTTTACAAGAAGATCAATGGCCACGAATTAAGTTGGGCGTTAGGAGCTGCGTTTAATGCTCTCCAAAATGGGCTTTGATTTATGTTTTATTGTTGTATGAATTTTACTGTTATATTTTACTGTTGGATGAATTTTATTCTAGATTTATACAAAAGACATGATGGAAGAGGAACATGCACTTAAGGAAAAATAATATACAAAAGCAGTTAATATGGTGTAAAAATTTTGGATTTGGCAAAATGTTTCAATTATTGACTGATATTTGTATAATTTGATATTTGTTCACTGTATAAATGCCTAACAGAATTGTATAATCTATCTTGATGTTACTCCTATGACGTAAAAAAATAGTATATAATATATATTTTTAAGTATATGTAAATGGAATATTTTTATCTAAAATGTGTCTTATTATCTAACAAATAGAAAACATCGCTTTTATATTATCAAAATATTTTGATAATATGTATTTTATTTTTGAAAATGTATTTATACAATGTATATTCAATAATTTTATATTAATCAATTATATTCAGTTATTAATCTTTTCTTTAGAAAATTAATATATTCATAACGTAAATTATACATAATAAAATTGATTTATTTATTACTATTCAATACAAAATTACATAAAATTAATTAAAAAGTGTAATAATTTTCAGTAATTACAGAAAATTACGAATGTTCGTGCTATAGAACTTTTAATTAAAATATAAGAAAAAGTAAAACTTGACATATGTCTATACATAAAAATTGCGATGATCATCACAAACTTAGTACAAATAGGATTAATCAAGATGCTAATATCTACCTATTAAAGTATGCCACTAATATATATAATGTTTGAGTTTTAAATGTATCACTGTATTGCAATATGTTATAAGATTCTTCATTGTTCTAAAATATCGCGATTATAATTTTGTTCTTAATTGTAATATATACAGCGCGATGCAACGAATCATACGCGCGCGCGTGTGTATGATTCGTTATATATATATATATATATATATATACCCAGTAAGCAATTTGATAACAAATTGTTGCCAAATTGGCATCAAATTCGCTCAAAACTTGGTAACAAATCCAGTGCCATCTGTGTCCGCATTAAGCTTGTGTTTTGGTGACAAAGCTTGTTGACATAACCTGACAGCAAATTGACGGCAAAAACCGAGCAAAGCTTGACATGATTTGACGTCAAATTGATGGCAAAAATCGACCAAGATCTGCGCAAGACAATCTGATAGCAGATTGTCGGCAAAAACCGAACAAATTCTGCAGCTTTTGGCCATTCATATAAAAGTATATATTTAAATAGATTTAAAGCCTTAACCCTAAGTAACAAAATGATGATAAGTTTTGGTCATAAAATGACCATTAGATAATTAGACATTATATAAAATCATATATTAATATGTTAAAACATATAAGTAAATTCAAATAACTTAATTTATAAAATTAAAGATCTTTTTGGACAGAAATGTTTGAATAAGTAAAAATCGAACAATTATCTGTCCGATTTGCCAAAAATCAATTCAATATCTGAATTTCCTGTATAAGAATTATGTCAAAAATTGAACTGATAGAAATATATATATTAATATTATTAGCAATTTGTAGGCTTTATATACACTCATGACAAGAATTTGAATACGGGTATAGATAATGAATAACGCGCCGCATAGCGATAAGCGACTGAACTATTTTATAATACTTTGTAATAAGCTGCCGATTTTGTTCGGTTTTTGCTGCCAATTTGCCATCAGATTGCGCACTCTAGATCCTGCTCAGTTTTTGCCGACAATCTGATGTCAGTCATGTCAGCAAGCTTTTCTCGGTTTCTGCCGCCAATTTGTTGTGTAGTTATGTTAGCAAGCTTTGCTTGATTCTTGCCGACAATCTGCCAGTTTAATCGGTAATAACAATTCTTGTACCAAATTTGTAGCCTTTTTGCTAACAATAATTTGTAGCAAGCACTTGGCAATATCTGTTAGAACAGACCTGGCTGACAGGGTCTGCCCTGTCTATTATATTGGATGTCTTTTGGATTTCCAGAGGACATATACATGTGCAATTAATTGTTAACAATTAATTTTGCAATTAATTGTTAATTTCGTTTAATATTAATAATTGAATTTGATGCGCACATTTTCATATATCCAAAATTATTATTTTTTAATATTTCATGAGAAATTTTACTGTTCGCAACATTCCAAAAACTTTACAAACAATAGTATCCCAGACAGCACAAAACATCCTCAGAATCATCCTGAATATGTCCAGGACGGTTCAGGACATTTGTAGGATGTTTTAAGATATTATTATAAATATATTTATAAAAGTTTAATATGCATACATAATTATTTTTAGTTGTGTCGATTATTTTATATAATTTAAAAATCTTAAGTATTATAATAAGTATTAATGTCCTATAAATGTCCACTGGATAACCCCTGGATGTCTGTAGGATATATCTGCCCTGTCTATTATATTGGATGTCTTTTGGATTTCCAGAGGACATATATATGTGCAATTAATTATTAACGTTAATTTCGTTTAATATTAATAATTGAATTGATGCGCACATTTTCAGATATCCAAAATTATTATTTATTTAATATTTCATGAGAAATGTTACTGTTCGCAACATTCTAAAAACTTTACAAACAATAGTATTTAACCGCTAGTTCGTTTGTTTACCGCTATGCGACACGCGAACTCGTATTTGAGATTTGGTCATGAGAATTATATAAAGCTTGCAAAGAGCAACTGACAGGAAATTACAAATGTAATTATTTTCTATCAGTTCAATTTCTGATGCAATCCCAACATAGGGAATTCAGATATTAGATTGTTTAGAAAATATTACACAACTCAAACCCGGGAGCCAAACCTAAAATATTAAAGAACGGTGAACTATTTTTAATATTAGATTTTTAATATTGGCAGTAAATAACAAAACATAATTTTAATTTATATTTAAATTTTAAAATTTGCTCTTTGAAACATACGAAAAATATCCCTAACGTATCCTATAAAAATCCTTAGGATGTTCTACAGGATCTCCCTGGATTCTCCAGAGGTTAATATACGGCTATCATTTACTCTTCCTCAGGACATCCAGAGGAGATCTGAGGATTACAATGGGATATCCTGAGGATATCCTACATGTATATCCTGGATGCCCTTTGGACGTCCTAAGGACATCCTTGTGCTGTCTGGGAACATTGTAATTATTTTTATCAGTTCAATCTCTGATACGATTTCCGTATCAGGAAATTCAGATATTGAACTGATTTATTGTTTGTTATTATCTGCTTAAAATATAAAACAGAAATTAACTTCCATATAAACAAAATCTTTAATTTTATAAATTAAATTATTTAAATTTACCTATAATATATTACATTAATATGTGTTATATTATTACTGTAATTGGGCTTAGTTTTGCCGTCAAACAAACGTCAGAAAATGACATCCCGTGGATGTAATATATCGACTTCATTTTCGGGTTTCATGAGACCTAACTTAGGATGTCTAATTGGTCATTTTGTGACCAAAATTTACTCATTGTAACGTCAGTTTGCTACTTGGATAGACTATTACATGACTGTAACAATCATATAACATGTTAGTAACATGTTATATTCATTTTATATAACTGTAATTTTGTATGAGTGGGAAATTACAACTAACGTGAATGTTATATGTAACAAATACGTTATATATTACCCCAGATAGCCAAGAATGATAAAATCACGTTTTGCCAAAGCTTTGCGACAAAGTGTGCTTTAATTTTGACAACAATTATGTAGCAAACATTTCTCTTGTTTTGGTTTGTCTAAAAGTTTGAAGCAAATTGACGGCAAAATTTTTCGTCTCACGATGCTGCAAATAATAAAAAAAGGCTTGCCCGTAAATTTTACGCATAGAAGAACACGTATGATCCCAGATAGCAAAATGCTAGCAGCATGCGCACAGATTGGCAGCAAATTTAATCAGAATTTCATGCCAAAACCATAGCCATCTGTGACCACATTAAGCTCAGGTTTTGTCGACAGAGCCTGCTGACAGGCAATGTGAGCAAATTGGCAGCAGAAATCACGCAGAGCCTGCGCGCAATCTGACGGCAGATTGACAGCAGAAATCGAGCAATTTCTAGACATTTATATAAAATGGTACATTTAAATGGATTTAAACATTTAAAGGGTCTCGAGTCCAAGTAGCAAAATGACAGTAAATTTTGGTCACAAAATAACCAATTAGAGTTAATCCTAAAGTTAGGTCTCATTCAAAAATGACGTCAATAGTTGATATGTCACATTCACGGGATGTCATTTTCTGACGTTTGTATTAATAATATAAATTTATAATATTAATAACATGTATTAATGTAATACATATATGAAAATTTGAATAATTAATTTATGAAATTAAATCAAAATTAAAATATTTTATTTATATGGAAGTTAATTTCTATATTATATCTTAAATAGATATAATAACGAACGATTTTCACTTATTTGGATAATTTCTTTCCAAATAAGTGAAAATCGGATATTTATCTGTCTGATTTTCTAAAAATCAGTTAAATATCTGAATTCCCGGTACGGGAGTTATATCAGAAATTAAATTGATAGAAATAATTACGATGTTATTAGCCGCATTACGCAAAAGAGTCGCTAACTTTCTCGCCTTTAAAAAGCGGGACATATTCGAGGTGAATATTGAAGGCGCAAAAGAGAAAGGGAAAGAAAGATTTTTGTCAGAACCTTATTCCAAATACTCCCATTATCTATATCTGGAAGGAAATCAAGCGATTCAAGACATCACCGCTCCTCCTCCTCGCTCTAATTACTTCATCTCGGACAATATATGAGACCCTACCGACTCTATGTGCCCCCCGTTCTCTCATAGAAAATACTTCTCTCTCGAAGATTTTCCCACGAACTATAGCTGTAAAAGAGAGAGCCCTTTTACTTATAGAGAGCTTGAATCGACGCGCTCTTCACCGGGCATTGACCAAATATATTATAGCATGATTTCGGCTCTTCCTGAGGAATATTTGCGAGTTTCCCTCGACATTTATAATGAGCTCTTGGATGGGGATTTGTTCCACCCATCATAGCATCATTCTCTTGTTTTCCTCATCCTCAAGTCCACTCCGGAAAAGTTCTGCCCTATCTCGCTCACTTTTTGTTTGTTGAAGGTATTGGAGAGAATGATTTTGACCTGCTTAGATTAGTGGATCGAATTTTCGGGGATTCTTCCCTTTACTCAGTTTGATTTCCGTAAGAGAAAATCGTGCTTAGATAACTTAGGCACTGCTGATTACCGAAATTTACAATGGCTTTGTATCCCGCCAGTCCACTGCTTGTTTGTTCCTGGACATCTACGGAGCGTTTGACAATGTTGTTTCAAATATATTAATCGCGGACCTCGTAAGCATGAATCTTCCCGTTGAAATCTGTGTGTGTTGGTTCAGCTGCCAATTAATAAATCAAAGAAACATTCAATTTGTAAATAATGGCGAAATCTCTACATATAATAAACAGAGATGTTCCGATCAATTTTAAGCCCTCTCCTATTTAATCTTTACACCTCTAAGTCTAAACAATATCTTGCCGGTAGCTGTCAAATCATTTAGTTTGCGGACGACATGATATATGTGAAATTCTCAGATATCCAGGACTCATTCAAGATATTGAAAAGATCGGTGAACAGATTTTCATAATTTCTACTTATCAGGGGCTTATCTGTATCTCTTACCTTATTGTCTTTAGCAAAAAAAGAATCAGCTGTCTTAATTTTGCGATAATCCTAAACGGCGCTACCGTCAACTCCTCATACAAGTTTCTCGAAGTTTTACTAGATTTTAGAGGACGAGAGCATCCTCGTTATTTGGCGGGCAAATGCAGAAAACTCGAAAACATTATGAAATCATTGAGCGGGGTCTGGTGGAGAGCGGACTCCAGGACCATCCTCAATATATTCAAGGCCTTGGTGCGGGGATCGATCAAGTACAGATTTTTTATTTTTCCTACTCATAATAAGAATATAATGATATTCTTAGAAAAGACTTAATGCAGAGCTCTACGTTATTGCATCGGTTTAAGATGGACAACTCCGATCAACGTGATTTACGCAGAAATAGGAATTGACCCAATTTGGCATCGTTTTATGTACCTGACATAAAAATTCATTCTCAAATCCTGTGCCTTTAGAGATAATATACTCATTGATAAACTTAACGACCTACAGGCAGCTCTCTTTAACAACAGATTTGATTTATTTAATAGATTTCGTTTATATAGAATAGTAGTATAGCTAGGCCGGTTCTAATTCAGGTCCTCTGAGGGGGGTGAGGGGCGAGGGGAAACTATCGCGGGGGGGGGGGGTATGACGAACCGCGTCCTAACAAGTAGGCGAGGGGGTCCGCGGTGAGGAAGGATGGGAACCGCGTTCTAACCAATAGGCAAGGGGTCCACAGAGAGGGGGAAAGGGGGACCGCGGCGAAACCGATAGGCGAGGGGTTCGCGGAGAAGAAGGAATGCACGCGTCCGCGAGTAGGTGGGAGAGAGATAGCGCGAGGCGTCCGTAATGTGTGGGAGAGGGATAGCGCTAGATATTGCATGCACATAGAAGAAGAATGGCGTTCGCATACACGTTGGAGAGAGATAGCGCACAGGTATGAGGCAGATAGCGTGAGGCGTTCGCATGCATGAGAGAGAGAGAGAGGGGGGGGGGAGAGAGAGAGAGAGAGAGAGAGAGGGGGGGGGAGAGAGAGAGAGAGAGAGAGAGAGAGAGAGAGAGAGAGAGAGAGAGAGAGAGAGAGAGAGAGAGAGAGAGAGAGAGAGAGAGAGCGAAGCATGCACTTGGGAGAGAGAGATAGCGTTCGCATGCTAAGTTTTGCAGACTGTGCATATCTATTACATCGTTTTATTCATATGTAAAGGAAGAGATAAATAATTAAATTCACAGATAAATAGTAAAATAACTTATTTATTATACAAGCATCGTAAAGAATATCATGCACAGCACATGTCAATAACTCGCAATCTATGAGTGATTCGCCGTTAAACATATCACTTTCATGTATCGCTTTTGCAGCATCGCATACATTCGCGATATTATTACGTTGTAAAACAGTTACAAATTGTTTGATTTTTTCATTTACAATATGAGTATTTTCGCATAGCCAGTAATACATATGATCTATGCATTTTACAAAATCGAATAAATATAATAGAGTTGGTGGTTTCATATATAAAGAATTATTGGATAATCCCATTTTTATAATATTCCAATCAGACATTTTAACAATCTTAATTGTCAAATTCCGAATCCGTAATGAGGTTTCAATCGACTGTAGAAGTCGTTTAATATTCACACGTTTCTGCATCAACGATTTCCACGTTTCAAAAAGCAATAATATTTGATTGCCTCGATTGTCATCGAGAACCAATTCCACGCAAGATACAGCTCCAATTTTCATTCCAATATTTGTTTTTTAGTCCAAATATTTGTATGACGTCGGGGTTAAGGCGTATTGTCTTCCAAGTATACGAACCACACGACGAGGCTCGGATGAAATGTTAGGGAGTAATAAAATATTATTTATAAAAATATTTAAAAGTATAAAATTCTTTAATTTAATTAAAACTTACTTGTTACATTTCTTCTTTTTACACAGTAAAGTTTCATCGGCATTTTGAATCGGAACATAATAATTCATGCGGCTTTCTTCAGTGGGATACATTTTTTATATGAACACAAGTGGTCGATGCAATACTGAACGTATTAAACATATTTAAAATATGTATTAGCGTTGCAAAATTGCAATGTAGTAAGGATTATTGCTGATACGATATTTTTTCTATTCAAGCCGATATATGGTTGCTTCACGATAACATCACTCCCAGGTGGAGATTTAACAAAATGCACAAAAAATGCAACGTAATATAGAATTTTCAAACACCGATGTGCGGCTGCTTCACGATGACATCACCCCTAGATATCAGAATTCAAACGCGCGTGTCAAAACATGACAAAATTGTGAAATATAAGGATAATTCTCATAGTTAAATTGCACTAACATACTTAGACAGCAGCATGTAATTTGAAACTTTTGCGATGCACCTAGGATTTGACATCATCTCTAGACGACAAAAATGCAATAATCGACAAAAATGCAACAATTGACATTAGTCAATATGTATGTGACAAACCGCAAAATAAAGATTTAATTGAAATATGATACATATGAGGGAAAGAGACATCAAGATAAAATATAAAATCGAGGTGAAGAGGTACACCTTGTCAGTATTTTCGCTAAGAGTTCCGAGACAAGAGCTATTAATAAGCGCATCTTGTTAGCAAAATTTTTGGCATAAATTTGGAAATATAGCAGAAAACAGTGCCGAACGAAATCTGCGTGAGTAATCTACAAGGGTAAATTTGATAGAGAAGTACGTTGCGTGGGAGCAACGATGCGACGAATATATCGAATCATTGGAAGAGCAAAGTCGAATCAAACGTCCACGATTATTGATTGGGATTCGACAATCGCTGATTGCCCGACTCGAGGGATTGAAGAACTTGTTACGCAGGCGTTTTATACGGCTGGCGCAGGATGTAGTACGCAACAACATGGATTGATTTGGCGAAAGATCGATACGGCGTTTGACAGCCGCATATTGACTGATGCGGTTATAAATCATAATCACATCGAGCCTCGTCAATTTTTCGAGAATGCCAAAGACATTGTGCTCGAACACGTGCAAAATATGATGAAAAAATACTTTAATGTAAAAATTAATACAATGTTCAATGGTGAATTTGTGAGGGGTGATAAACGCGCAATAAAAATATCAATACAAGAAACTATGAACTCTTTCGCACATCCGATTCACGCGAATGGTACGAGCAGCGCGTTGTCGAACCCACTCTAGCATCGCTCGAAGAATTTCAAGAACGCGATAGCGGGTGGGCATTGTTACGAATACTCGATTTAACCGTAAATATAAATAAATATAATTTTTTGCGCGCGTGATGTCACATAAAATTACCGCAGATGATAATAATGAAAAGAGCGATGATCAACGTGCAATCTAATGACAATGCGTGTTTCGCGTGGTCCGTAGTCACCGCTCTTCATCCAGCTAAATTAAAAATGGATCGGGAATCTTTGTATCCTCATTATACAACAGTGCTGAATCTCCAGGATATTGAGATTCCAGTGACTGCGAATCAAATTAAAAAATTCGAGCTTCTCAACGATATCTCAATCAATATATATAGTATCGAGGAAAAGAACATTGTTCCGATACGTCTTAGCGAGCTAAAAAGAGACAAACATTTCAACTTGTTGTACGTGGAAGAGAACAACGTTGGACACTTCGCGTGGATCAAAAATCTATTCAGACTCGTAAGCTCGCAATTGAGCAAAAAAGAGCACAAGAAATATATCTGCGATCGGTACGTATATTTTTAATAAAATATATTATAGAAATAATTGAACAAAAATAAAAAATTATTTCTTTTTACAGATGTTTGCACTACTTTGGCTTGAACAGCAAGTTACAGTCACATACGGTGTAGAAAGATGAACAAGTACATTATCCGATTACAGAGCGATAAGGACAAGTGGCTCACGTTCAACAACTATAACCGGAAAGAACGCCTTCCTTTCGTCGTATACGCCGACTTGGAGTGGAGAAGACGGAGGAAGAGAGAAATTATCAACACCATAAAGTATTTAGTATTACTTATTATGTACACTGCTCGTACGACGATTTGTTATCCGCGTATCATTCTCATCGCAGTACCGATTGCATGTCATGGTTCATCGAAAAACTAAAAAATTTAGCGCAACGTGTAAAAACTATTTTATCAGCTAATGTCCCCATAGTAAATTTAACATCCGATGAATGGAAAAAATTTTACAACGCAACACAATGCCACATATGCGAGAAACCATTCGTACAAGACGATACACGCGTACGCGATCATTGCCATCTGACAGGGCGTTAAAGAGGTCCCGCGCATTCAAATTGCAATTTAAATTATAAAGATTCTTTTTGCATTTCAATTGTTTTTCATAATTTATCCAGTTACGACACGCACTTAATTATTAAGGAAATAGCTACAGCGTTCGAAGAGGAAATCAAGTCACTTCCAATAACAAAAGAAAAATATATATCATTTACCAAAAATGTTAAACTTGTCGATGAGAAATCGAAAAATCATATTAAATAGCGTTTTATCAAATCGTATAAATTTCTTACAACCAGTCTCAATAAATTGGTATCATTCTTGAATAAAGACAAACTCAAAATTTTAAAATCTGAATTTCAAAATTTACCGAATGACAATTTTAATTTATTAACACGGAAGGTCGTCTTTTCATACAAATATATTGACTGCATCGAGAGGTTGTAAGATACATGTTTACCATCACGCGGATCATTTTACAGTTTCTTGACCGGTGACACGATATCCGAGAGCGATTACGCGCATGCCGAGAACGTGTGGGAGTGGTTCTCCATTCGAACGCTGGGCAAATATAGCGACTTGTATCTCAAAATTGATGTCTTGTTATAAGCAGACATTTTTGAAAATTTCCGCGAAAGTTGTATTAAAAGTTATGGACTCGACCCCGCGTATTACTATACTCTTCCCGGATACACGTGAGATACTATGTTGAAGCATACGAATATACGCTTTGAATTGTTTACAGATATCGAGATGGTTTTATTTATCGAACGCGGAATACGCGGTGGTTTAAATCAATGTTCTAACAGATACGCACATGCTAATAACAAGTACATGCAGTCGTACGATTCATCGAAACCTTCATCGTATCTCACGTACTTTGATATAAATAATTTGTACGGATGGGCAACGTGTCAATCTTTGTCTTATGCAGATTTTCGATGCGTCGACAACGTATCTGATTTTGATACATCATCGATCGCGCTCGATTCGCCTATAGGCTATATCCTTGATCTCGAGTATCCGCAACGTGTTCATGATGCGCACACCGATCTACCGTTTTGCCCGACACGCGACAAACCATCCGGTAAGCGGCAGGATAAACTGCTTGCAATCTTATATGATAAGAAGCGTTACGTGATATTACCGCAACCTGCAGCAATGCGTGGGATACGAACTTCGCGTTACAAAAATACATCGAATATTACGGTTTTCGCAATCTCCATGGCTTCGCAGTTATATCGAACTCAATACACAATTCCGGACACTCGCGAAAAATGATTTTGAAAAAAATTTATATAAATTAATGAATAATGGGGTATTTGGCAAAACGATGGGAAATGTGTGCAATCACGTTAATATTAAGCTCGTGACACATTGGGATGGAAGGCGATAATCGCAAAACCAAATTTTCACAGTAGAAGCGTGTTTTCGAAGAATCTGATCGCCATTGAATTGCGCAATCTCGAAGTTAAAGAACCCCGCACTAATCATATGGAAAATCTGTCCCGGTCAAATCAATTGGTTTTTACATATGTTGTAGCTTATGACCTACTGAATAAAAGATGTAATGGGCACAAAGCTCAATAATGGACAGTTATCGAGTTATAACCAGTCAAACATGAAAAATTCGGACTGCCGAATAGTCAAATCTCGGAAGGTATTGATTTTTTTGAAAAATGTTTGAAACAAACATAGTAGGGTTTTACAAAATCTGTTAGTTGGTGACATTATTTGTGAATTTTTAATGACCTTGAAAAGCTCCGTGAACAAAAATCTTCCACAAAAATGCCTATTTTTTATTATATTCGTGTAGCTAAATTCGAGACGTTTTCAAAATATTTTTGATGAACCTTTTTTCTACTAAAACTTCTTGAGAACTAATATAATTGACTAAAAATGGACATATCAAGTCTATGTTCAAGTTTTTTGATCATACAATTATAATGCCTCATCTTCATCACTTGGGCGAGTTTTATAACATTGCAGGTGCTATAATTAATAGATATCATCCTTTAGTTTTAATGGAAGAAGCTAATGCAAGATTAGCAAGAGAACTTCTTGATAAATCTAGAGAGGTTAATATTGTTCAAGCGCGAGTTGAAGTAGAAAGGATGTGCTATAGAAATGCACAATGGATACATTTACATGAAGGACAGTTACGTGACTTTCCACGCCTAACATTAGAATATTTACGAGATTTGACTATTGGTACATTTCAGGTTCGTCTAGCAAGATCTTATGTTCAAGATAAGATGCAGCGTGATGCACAAGAAGAATTTCAATCGGATTCGTTGTTTGATGAACAAGGTTTCAGAAGGGTGCGAGTGTTTTCACGATTCCGTAATGCTACAAAACATCAAATATTTATAGTTTACAACATAAGAGATGCAGATAATATAGATGATGAGAGGGAGGCGATTTTTGGTTATTACTGCACCTGTAAGTCAGGCGCACGGACTGTGGGTATATGTGCACATGTAACCAGCGTATTGTGGTATTTAGGATATGCACGACACCAGCCCAATGTTCGTTATCCCTCTTCATCATTATTGAACACAATATTAGATGCCGCTCAGAGACCACCACAGCAGGATCCAAATAATGAGTAATATACAATAAGATCATTTATTTTATTACCCCACACATACACACACACACATACACACACAGCAGAGAGGGTTTGGAGTCAAAAAATACTACGAGAGTGATGAACCGTGGGGTCCTTATCTCTGCTGTGACACATAAAGATTTTTGTTCACGGAGCTTTTCAAGGTCATTCAAAATTCACAAATAATGTCACCAACTAACAGATTTTGTAAAACTCTAGTATGTTTGTTTCAAACATTTTTCAAAAAAATTAATTCGAGATTTGACTATTCGGCAGCCCGAATTTTTCATGTTTGACTGGTTATAACTCGATAACTGTCCATTATTGAGCTTTGTGCCCATTACATCTTTTGTTCAGTAGGTCATAAGCTACAACATATGTAAAAACCAATTGATTTGACCGGGACAGATTTTCTATATGATTAGTGCGGGGTTCTTTAATAAACCAATCTACGTAGATATGTGTATACTCGACATATTCAAGACATGTTTGTACGAGTTTCACCATGATTATATGGTACCTATGTATCGAGAGAAATGTAAAGTCATGTACACCGACACCGGCAGTCTCATATATCACATCGAGAGTGAAGTTGTATATGAGAATACAAAGCGCAACATCGACAGATTCGATACCAGCGATTATGCAGTGGACAATGTGTATGGTATACCGCTCGCGAATAAAAAGATACCGGGTTTAATGAAGAATGAAAATAATGGCGCCATCATGACCGAATTCGTCGGGCTTAGGGCAAAAATGTACGCGTTGCGAATAGATGGTAAAAAAGATACGAAAAAGGTAAGGATCGTCGCGAGAACGATAACATTCGATGATTACACGCAATGTTTAAACGAAGAGATTGAAATGACGCGTCAGCAATCTTGTATAAGATCTAAATTACACGAGGTATACACTATTTGTGAGACAAAAATTGCTCTAAGTCCGTACGATGATAAGCGGTATATCGTATCCGAAACCACCGTAGGGACATTACAAAATACCATTATAAATAAAAATTATGTATATTTATTGTAAATAAAAATTACATATATTTATTGTAAATTAAAATTATATGTATATTTATTGTAAATTATATATATATTTTATAAGGTGTATAATTTGTTTATATTTGTAAAATATCTTTAATATTATGTATTATTATTAATATATTTACAATATATTATTTTTATCTATCCAAGAGTTGTGTGTAGCATCAAATCCCAGCCATTTCATAAACCTTGTCATCCTCTTTGCGTATCACCTTTTCCACGAGATGTACGTCGGGATTAGCAACGTGATGTAACTCGTATTCGTAAAACCCGCCGGCAACGGGATTTCCGCGCGAATTTTCGAATACATAGGTCACGAGATTAGTTTTCTGCACTTTAACGATCTTAAACACTTCGGTCGATCAATTTGTAACCTTTGTCAAAGATGGTCTTGAATTTACTCACGCGTACCGGATCGCCTACTTTGAATTTTACCGGTGCCGTAACCTTTACATTACCGTATTTAAAAGTTTATCGGCTATCGCGGGGGTAACATCGATAGGTCTCATACCGATAGTATGCTGTTTTCGCGCATTGTACTCTCTAACGATCAACAATGTGTCGATGCACTTGTAATTTCCATTAAGCGTAAATATTTTCCATATATTGTTCTTTAACTTTCGGTTGAATCGTTCCACGACCGAGGCTTTCATGACAGAGTAAGTCGAATAATGATTAATTAGATGTAGTCTGCGCGTGAGTCGCATACCGAAGCATTTTCTGCATCTCATCCATCATTATTTGTAGCGTCTGCATATTCGTCTCGAACGTGATTATTTTTTTCTAAAAATCTTCCAATTTATCTTCTGAAAGCATGACACGTATTTCCACGTACTGTTTGTTTGCGGCATCGGTATCATCTTCTGGTTGTGTCGTATTTTGCGCGACCTTGCGTCAAAGGCGCAGGCTGTCTGATACAGAACGTTATCGCGCACGTAATTTCTTAATAATCCATTCTATTGATAATATGTTTGGTGTTCCGAACGATAATCCAAATTTATTAAACATTTCGATACAAATAATAATGACAGACTGACTTGTTTCGGTGACGCAAAGTTTAATTTATAATAAGACCAGCTTCGCAAAGTTTCTCGATAATTAATAATATTTCATTGTCGTGGGCATTGTTGTCGGCTTGACTTGAAGCTTCCAGCAATCGCAAGCGATCTACTCGTTGGGATCATTCCAATGCATATAATCGATCTTTTTATCGTTTAACGTAGCGCGCTGTATGTTTATACCTCTTCCAGTTTTTTTATTAGAGGTTAATGGCGCTATTATATTGTTATACTTGTATCCCTTGTTACTTAATACTGGATTACGCATATCATTACCACGTCTATGCGCATTTGTCGCCAGTAATATATTTTTGTATTTAATTTTATCATCGTCGGTATATACGTCGAGCACTCTCTTGAAAATTAACTGGTGTTCCCATGTATCTTATTCCACGATAATTATATTGTCATCTTTATCCACATCAAAAATGTTATCACCCATCCATCATTCCTTCGTTGCAAAATTTAATACCGTATATATAATCCATATTGTTATCTTTATCTTGACTCAAAATAGCTTCTACATATTTTTGTTTTAGTGGGCCCAATGTGCGCGCAATGTACTTTGACCGTTGGACGTTTGTAATAGATGTTGAACCGACGTCACAAGCGTTTCAGGCGTGGTTTCGAAAATTTCTTCCAGAGATGGAGATGGTCTTTCGTGTAATATTTGACTTGGTTGTATATCTTTTATCGAAGTAGAAGTAACCACATTCAAAAATTGTTTCATTCGCTTAATTTGATTGATTTGGAGTAGAAGTTATTAGTGAATCGTTCAATGATATATTTGACCTTGTTCGCTTTGTTCCAGATTCTTTCTTCAAATGCTTGTCTTCGAGCATACTCAATGGTTCGATTTTCACTTCATTAGATTCCACATTGATTGTATTTTCGACAAGTTGTTTTAAAGGTTTGATAATTGGTTTAAAGTGTCTTTCCAATGCGACATCTTTCTCTATTTGAGTTACAGTTTTCCATTGCAGTTTTTAAAGAACGACATTTTTTGCGGATTGATTCGTTCGTTTTTACAATTTCTCTCGCAATCTTCTCACGATCGTTACTATCAATCGTCGTCGTCATGTTGCGCTAGGACGAAAAATTTTAGACGTTGCTCGATCGATGTATCAATAGCGACTAACCACTTTACGATATTGCAAAATCGTTAAATCTTTTTCGATATCGTCCATTAGTCTGTAAACTGTCTTTATCGATCACTATAAATCCATACTTGTGTTGCCAACATCTCTAACAAAATGCGCGAAAATCGTCGTAAAACATGTCAGTATTTACATGATCGTTGTATACATGTTTCAAGTTTAAGTCTTGTTTAAGTAAAATCCATCTTGTTTAAGTAAAATCAGTAAATTTGCCTTGTCCCGTATGAGATGCTTGGGTCTCTTGGCATACGTTTAATAAAGATAGGAACAGTCGACCCTCGAGTGTCGACCCATTGCAAAGTACTCTCTTATCGTATCTTACTTATCGCACGCCACGTCGTCAAAAATAGAAATGGAATTCGAAGTGCCTCGCTCGGTGGAATAACGTCACTGTTATTAGAGAATGTAAAATAACCAATTTCGTCGATCGGTAATAGCAAATTTTCCAAGTATCGATATTTCGGTTGTTGAAATGATTTCGAGTATACGTATACATTCTCGAAATGTACACCATGTGGACTTTCTATTAAACTTATCAACACATTAGTCTTACCGCAATTCGAAGGACCGCAAATGATACCGCGTATAGTAGTCGGCAGCATGTTTCCGTGTTTGCGTATTTTTTTCTCGGACGTTACTCGTGTTTTATCGTCAAAATTTGTCACGTTGATTATCATCGCTTGTCGCACGAACTACATATTTGTTCTCGCGAATCTCGAATCAGATTTTTGGAAAATGAGTCATTGGGACCCTATTTATAGAGGTGCACCGAATCGAAACCTCTCAGTCTCAAAAATGTTCTTCTATCGGTTAATAGCGATATTTTCGAGCTTACTACCGAATAGTTACAAATTATTCCCAAGATTGTTTTACTGCGAGACTTTGGTAGCTACGTGGAACACTTGTGGGACAAGCTTTCCGAATATATAAAAACTGACTCAGAGGTTCGACAGTATCGTCGATGCATGCGACATTATAATTTACCGTGGCAGCAAACACATATCGACGGTCCAATACTATTAATAAAAGGTTGTGGCAAATGCCGGCAAAAATTATAAGAGATAGTGGTTTGTTAAATCGTGCGATAAACGCCTTTCCTATCCAATTATATATTCCAGGCTATCAGTTTTGCGGGCCGGGAATTCATTTAGAAACACGATTGGCTAGAGGCGATCGGAATATCAATCCATTGGATGCCGCGTGTAATACCAAGATATAAAAAAAAATCTTGATATAGCACCAAGTAAATTTCGTGCTCTGTGCACATATTCAGTTTTATAGAAAACTTATTTTTCTATGAAACTGACGCACTACCATCCGCGTTCTGGCTCTTATTAGTCCGCGATTATTTAAAATTTGTGATGTCACACAAGAGCCTAATTTCTTAAATTTATTATTATTGTATATAAAAAATGTGAATTATTTCTGGATCTTCTTTTCTTTTCCTACACGTGTATGTGGACGCTATCTCTCTCTCTCTCTCTCTCTCTCTCTCTCTCTCTCTCTCTCTCTCTCTCTCATGCATGCGAACGCCTCACGCTATCTCCCTCATACCTGTGCGCTATCTCTCTCCAACATGTATGCGAACGCCATCCTTCTTCCACATGCATGCAATATCATTAGTGCTATCCCTCTCCCACACATTGCGGATGTCTCGCGCTATCTTTCTCGCACCTACTCGCGAACGCGTGCATTCCCTCTTCCCCGCGGAATCCTTATCGGTTTCGCTGCGGTCCCCCTTCTCCTTCTCGCGGGCCTCATCACTTACCGGATTAGACGCGGACCCCCTCGCCTACTGGTTAGAACACGATTCCCCGCGTGACGTCATACCCGCCGCGTTGGTTTCCCCTCGCCCCTCACCCCGCTTAGAGGATTTGGGTTAGAATTGGCCTAGCTATACTAGAACCTATTGCAGCGCGAAAAAATACAGACATAAGATTGCCTCTTTTACCAAAAAAGGTCCCCTTATACCTCATCTTCTTTTACGAAACTTCGTCTTTTGCTCCCAAAACCGAGGTTACCTCTCATTCAGTGGCAGAGAATGTCCACCATGTACTGTTCCCACAACTTGGCTTTCAATCATCCCTTTTTTATCTCATTGAAGAGAGACACTTAATTTTCATGGATGCTTCCAAGGAAGAATCTGACGACTACGTCGGGATAGGCATCTTCTCCCCTACTCTGCATATTAGGAAAATGTATAGAATGATGTATAAATGGCTGTTCCTCTGTATTCTCAGGCAAATGCATCGCTATTGTATCATAGAGTTGCATTATCACGATGGAATTCATCCTGGAAAGTTGTGTCGAGAAGATTACGGTCTTCACGGACTTCCGCAACATGGTTGATATCGTTTCTTCTAACAGAATCGATAGGGACCACAATTATCTCGTCCTGGTTCTGAAAAACAAGTTGAGGTTGGCCTCCCTTCAGGGAATCAACATTGTTTTGACATGGATCCTGGCACACGTCGGCATCCCTGGTAACGAGATGGCGGATCGTCTCGCTAAGAAGGCTATTGACGGGGCGAGCCTTCAGAGTATCTCCCCCTCACTCGGACTTTTATGCTATTCAAGGCAGATATGTCGAAACTGTTGGAGACTTTTTAGCGAACTAAACTATCCATAAGGGCTCCCAATACTTTAAACTATATCCAAAACATTTGCACCCAATCCTTGGTGCTAAATTGAACCAGAACCGCCTCGAGATAGTAACCATCAGCCGAATCCGTTCTAATCACTATAATTTAAATTACAGCTTAAAAATGCAATATTGTGGAATCTCCCGCTTGTAACTGCGAGGCTCCGCAGCAGGACATTGGCCACATTCTTTCATCTTGCCCAATGTTCGGGGAATATCGGGGTCCGCTTCTCCTTTCCATTCGGCGAAGTCTAAAATCTCCTCCACTTTATGATATATTTGAACTTCTGAAAGACTCACTTTACAGAATAATCGCATCTATTGGTTCCTTCCTACAAAAATATGACATTTCGATTTGACGTTCCATAACTTGATTTTCGCGCGAATGCACGTCTTCCCCCTCCTGGTACATTAAAACAAGATGGCAATCTTGTACATTACATTCTTGTAACACGAAAAAATTATTTACATTATATCATAAATCGTTTCAAACAGTGCTACAACTTTTTTTCATGTCGAAATATTCACATCATTATAAAAATAATTATGCATATCTCTCTACTTGTTAATACAGATAGCTTTTTAACGACCACTATGCTCACAATAAAATTTAATTTGAATTATTTAATTTGGTATATATTTATTATGGTCTATCTCTTTTGGTTTAAAAGATAAAAGGGGGCGGCCACTCTTGGTGGGATATCCCGTTGCATACACGCACGCACGCACGCACGCACACATATATATACAGGGTGTTTCAGAACAACCTTCCATCCTTAAAATGACGTATTCCTGTTACGATTCTAAGACGATTATTCCTTTATCAAAATTTGAATTGAAGCGCAATTTTTGAGTTATAAGCAAAAATAGTTAGCAAATCACGCGTCGAGTACAGAAGACAGGCAGGAGCGGCGCGACGCGCCGCAGCTGACCGTCCAACGCGTGACTACCACAGCATGAGTTGCTAACTATTTTATCTTATAACATAAAATTATGCTTTAAATAAAATTTTGGTAAAGAAGAAAATGTCTTAGAATTACGACAGGAATATGTATTTAAAATAACGTCACTTTAGCGAAAGTTGTTCCGGATCGCCGATCGTCGGACGCTGCGATCAGCTGATTGCTATACGCGATGTGTGTATGGTGGAATGTGTGCGTAAAAGGAAGGGAGACACAGATAGATAGAGAGAGAGAGAGAGAGAGAGAGAGAGTGAGAGAGAGGAAAAGGAAGGGAAGGAGGGAATGAAAGAGTGACGTTTATTCACGCACGTACGCATACACTTTTTTTCTCGCTCTATTTTTCTCTTTTACACAACACTTATACACTCTCTCATTTGGTCACTCATTCACGCACTCACTCACTCACCTGGTCACTCACAGCATAACGAATCTTCATACTACGTATTATCGTTAACTGCTGCACGATTATTATTTAGCGATGGACCGCGGAGATTGCACGATCACATTGTTACGTTGCCTAGCGATGCGAGAAACGCGACATGTACCGTGCAAGTTGCGACGTGCGTGTGGCGCGTGGCGCGTGATTTGCCAAGTGCGGCCGGCTTGGTAAATAATATGACATGTAAAAAAAAACTGAGCGACGTTGTGTATGTGTCCTGGCGCTAGGAATACGAATAGGCAAACCTTCGGTTCTTCGACAAACCTTCGGTTCTTGAATGTGAAGCATTCGACAAGAGCTATACAATTCTTTCTGTCACATCTAGGAAACTAGATATGAATTAGAAAAGATTGTATACCTCGGGGGCCCCTATAAGAGTATCAAACTACGAATCAAGCAATTCAAGAGAATTAAAGTTAACTGGAACTAAAAAGAAAAGTCACCTGACGGTATGTACTCAAAATAAAAAAAAACCAGCGCTGGCGAGCACATACCGTTAGGTGATTTTCCTCAAAGAGGTTTTTGCACCCTTCGACAATGTCCTAGCGGGTCACTGGCACAGTGTTAATTCACATGTAAACCTGCTTAAGATGTTTTTTTGTTCTTTCAATTAATATTTTTTGAGTGGCCTTCACTTGGACACAGTACAATTGGACACGGTGCAAATGGACACGTTACAAATGGACACGAGATTGTGCACACGGTTCAATTGGACACAGTGCATTTGGACACAGTAATTTTGGATACAGTAGCTTTTGGACACATAAGAAAATACGCATCGTTTACTTGGACACCGCTCAATTGGACACTGTTCATTTGGACACCGTTCGTTTGGACACAGAAAGATGCGCACCGTTCATTTGGACACCGTTCGTTTGGACACCGTTATTTGCCCACCGTTCGTTTGGACACCGTTCATTTGCCCACCGTTCGTTTGGACACCGTTCATTTGCCCACTGTTCGTTTGGACACCGTTCATTTGCCCACCGTTCGTTTGGACACCGTTCATTTGCCCACCGTTCGTTTGGACACCGTTCATTTGTACACAGAAACATGCGCACTGTTTGTTTGAATATGTAACAGATGGAGAGAAATAAAAATCATTTTGGGAAAATATAATCAGTATTCTTATAACACTTTATACTGGTAAATCTATGTAAAATATGAAATCGTGAAAAGGAGATACATTTGAAGGTTATAATATCTGTCAAAATAAAATATATTCATACTTATATATCTCTGATACTGATGTCATTAATTTTACATTGCTTTTAGCACTTTGTTTAGCCTTTCGCATATTTGGATGTCATGCATGGATACAGTGGGTTCCGCCCCCCCCTGCGGGGGGGCTCCACTTCCGGAAGATATAACCTAACCCAAACCTATTTCTTATTTAAAACAAAAATTTGGTGTGGATTACGTCGTATAATTTAAATCAAATTTTGGTGTCCAAACGAACGGTGGGCAAATGAACGGTGTCCAAACGAACGGTGGGCAAATGAACGGTGTCCAAACGAACGGTGGGCAAATGAACGGTGTCCAAACGAACGGTGGGCAAATGAACGGTGTCCAAACGAACGGTGGGCAAATAACGGTGTCCAAACGAACGGTGTCCAAATGAACGGTGCGCATCTTTCTGTGTCCAAACGAACGGTGTCCAAATGAACAGTGTCCAATTGAGCGGTGTCCAAGTAAACGATGCGTATTTTCTTATGTGTCCAAAAGCTACTGTATCCAAAATTACTGTGTCCAAATGCCCTGTGTCCAATTGAACCGTGTGCAAAATCTCGTGTCCATTTGTAACGTGTCCATTTGCACCGTGTCCAATTATACTGTGTCCAAGTGCACCACTCCCATATTTTTTCCATACTGGAAACATTCTTATATTTATATAAGAAAATTATTTCATTCTTTTTAATTCAGGTCAGGTGTCTGAAAGGCATCCGAAAGGCTTAATCCAAGGGACGCTAAGTCCGAAGGACGCACTTCACGTAAGTCAATCATTACGCTCACATTTTTTAAGGGCTTAACCTCTCCTTCGAAAGTAAGTTTTAATTTATCAAATAGACCTATGTTATCTCCAAAACGAAAATACATTACATTCGCAGATTTGATATAAGCAGGTAATTTATTTGTGACAAATCTAAATATCGGTCCTTCCACAAAATTTGAATATACACACATATCAAGGGCGTCCTTCAGACTTAGCGTCCTTTGGACTAAGCCTTTCGGGTGCCTTTCTGGCGCTTGACCCGAACTAAGAGTGACTCCCTCTTGACTTAGTCCTTTGAATACAGTTTCTTTACCCGGCTCTATAACAGCATATTGTGGAATATCAAGGGCGTCCTTCGGACTAAGCCTTTCAGGCACTTTGTTTAAGAAGACTATAAAGTTGTTATTTATAATTTATCTCATTGAACATGAAAATCAATTAAACTAATATAACTAATTTATTATTTTATTACAGTTCCTTGTCAAAGAATACTCTTAATGCTACTTAAAAAAAGTGGATAAACTGTTGTTGATAATGAAAAGTGGGCCACAACAAAATAATGAAAACAATAATCCACAAAATAATGAACAAATAGCAAGAAGAACATTTGATCAACTTCAAATGTTACCAATAATTTTAATTTTTATTACTTTATTAATTCTTCTTATTCTACTAATTTTAATATTTAATAAATTTACTAACCGATTCTTACTTCAAGGAAATATAATTGAACTAATCTGAACTATCGTTCCAATATTAATTTTAATTTTTATTGCTATACCATCAATTAAAATTATATATTTAACAGAAGAAATATATTCAAGAAAAATTACTATTAAAGCTATTAGTCATCAGTGATACTGAAGATATGAATATTCTGATTTCTCAGAAATTAAATTTGACTCTTTTATAATTCCAACTAACGAACTTAAAATTAATGAATTCAATTTATTAGAAGTGGATAATCGCTGCATTATTCCATTTAACTACCCTATCCGTTTACTAACAACCTCTATAGATGTAATTCACTCATGAACTGTCCCATCACTAGGAATCAAAATAGATTCAACCCCCGGACGTTTAAATCAATCCCTATTAATCATAAATCGACCAGGATTATTTTTTGGTCAATGTTCTGAAATCTGTGGTATAAATCATAGATTTATACCAATTGTAATTGAATCAACTAATTTTAATTATTTCAAAAATTGACTAATATATTTAATTAATAATAATTTATAAAATTTACTATCAAAAAATTTTATATTCATTAAATGACTGAATTTGTAAGTTTTGATTTTTTAAATCAATTATAATAGATTAACATCTATTTTTAATGAAAGAATTAGTTTAATTTTCAACAACATTAAATTGTCAATTTAAAAATATTTTATTTAAAAATATTCTTTTATTCCTCATATAATACCTATAATATGAACATTAATTTTATTATTATCATTAAGAATCTTATTTATTACTTTAATAATAATTTATTATACTTATATACCTATGAATTTTAATTCATTAAATATAACTACTAAAAATGTTAAATGAACTTGAAAATAATAACAAATTTATTTTCTATTTTTGACCCCTCAACTAGGATATCTTTATCTTTAAATTGACTAAGAATACTAATTATTTTATTTATGCTTCCCTTCCAATTTTGATTAATTCCATCCCGATTCATTATAGTGTGAAATCTACTATTAATTTTTTTATTCAAAGAATTTAAAATTTTAATTAGTTATTCATATTCAAATTTAATTATTTTATTAAGATTATTTTCAATAATTATTATTTCTAACCTAATGGGATTATTTCCTTATATTTTTACAATTTCTAGACAATTTAATTTCTGTTTATCATTATCTCTAACTTTATGAATTTCTATAATTATATATAGAATATATAATTATTTAAATATTATATTAGCTCATTTAACCCCCCAAGAAACCCCATTTAGACTCATACCTTTTATAGTAATTATTGAATCAATTAGCTTAATCATTCGCCCCCTAACCCTAGCTATTCGTCTAACCGCCAATATAATTGCCGGTCATTTATTATTATCTCTTCTAGGGTCTTCTGGGGAGATTATCAACAATAAATTAGTCTTAATAATAATAATAATTTCCCAACTAATACTACTAATTTTAGAAATTTCAGTTTCTATCATTCAAGCTTATGTATTTTCAATCCTATCAACATTATATAGAAGAGAGATTTAATGTATAAATTATGCAAATTAACCCAATTTTATTAATACAATATAAATAACTATGACAAAGATCCATCAAAATCATACCTTTCACCTAGTTTCAATTAGTCCATGACCTATTTTAATTTCTTTTAGATTATTTAATAATATAATTTCTTTAATTATATGATTTAACAAGATAAATTATTTAATTTATATCTCAATGCCTTGCACCTTATTATGTATATATCAATGATGACGAGATGTGACCCGAGAATCCACTTTCCAAGGATTACATACTATAATAATTATTAAAATACTACGAGTAGGGATAATTCTTTTTATTATTTCCGAAATCTTCTTTTTTATCTCCTTTTTCTGAGCTTATTTTCACTCCTCTTTATCCCCCTCAATAGAAATTGGACAATTATGACCACCAAAAGGTATTAAGCCTTTTAACCCTTTCGATATCCCATTAATAAACACAATTATTTTAATTTCTTCAGGAATAACTATTACATGATCTCATCATTCAATGTTAAATAAAAATTTTACTGAATGTATTAAAAGATTAACTTTAACAATTATTTTAGGAATTTATTTTACCTCAATTCAAATAATTGAATATTATGAATCTCCCTTTTCTGTATCAGATTCAATTTACGGATCCACATTCTTCGTAGCTACAGGGTTCCATGGATTGCATGTTATTATTGGAACACTATTTTTAATAATTTGTTTATTTCGAACAAAATTACTACATTTCAGTAAAAATCATCATTTTGGATTTGAAGCAGCTGCATGATATTGACATTTTGTTGATGTAATTTGACTATTTCTATATATTTCAATCTACTGATGAAGATACTAATATTATTTTTATATTAAAATTTTAATAATTTTCATAAATTTACATAGTATATAAAATTACATTTAATTTCCAATTAAAAAAATTAACTTATAAAATGTTAATATAAATAATTCTATCTATATTACTTATATCTCTGATATTTATAATATTACCTATAATAATTTTATTATTAAATTTTTTAATTTCATTGAAAATAATTATAAATCGAGAAAAAATATCCCCATTTGAATGTGGATTTGACCCAATTTCCAAATCTCGTCTACCATTTAGAGTCCAATTTTTTTTAATTAGCTTAATTTTTTTAATTTTTGATATTGAAATTACTTTATTGATCCCATTAATCTATATATTTTTTTACGCAAATAAAATTATATTTATGTCATCATCTTTATTTCTAATTATTCTTATTATTGGTCTAATTATTGAATATTTAGAAAAATCCTTAGATTGAAAATAATTAATTAAACACACACACATACATTAGGATTTTAGTTAATTAATAACATTTAAATTGCATTTAAAAATTATATTAAATAATATTATATAAATCTCACAAAAATAAAATAAAATCTTTTAAAGTAAATTTTACACTTAATTTCGACTTAAATATCGATTATTACATTAATAATCTAAAAGACTTTAATAATTTAACTTGAGTTAATTGAAACCAAAAAGAGGTTAATTATTGTTAATAATTATAATGAATATATTAAATATTCCTATTAATATAAATACAAAAATAATATGAAATAAATAAAATTGAACTTCTAATTCAATAAAAAATGAAAAACTCATTTTATTTCTTAAACAATATTAATAAGTCAATACCTCAAATTTCATACAATAATAATAATAATAATAATAATAATAATAATAATAATAATAATAATAATAATAATAATAATAATAATAATTTAAATATTTATTTAATAAAATTAATTTATATAGTTTAAATAAAACATTATATATTCATTATAAAAATAATATTATTTATTTATTATTTATAAATAAATATTAATTATATTTACAAATAAATTAAATTTATTTTCTTAATATCTTCAATATTACACTTTTAAATAAGCTATATAAATAATTTTAAATATTAATATAATTTAATATACATATTTATTTTACTTTATATGATTATAAAAATTATTATTAATAAATAAATGACAATTAAAATAAATATAAAAATTTTATAATAACTTATATAAATTAATCTAATCTCTTTAATTAAACTTAAAACTAATTCTTTATGAGAAAATTCCACCCATCTTTTATCTACACCATAAATATTATTACCAAAATTAAAAAATGGCTTATAAATTTAAAAAAATATATAATTAAAAAATCATATAGATCTAAAAAAAAATCTATATAAATACAAATTTATTAGATTTTTTAAATATACTATATTCCTCAATAAAATCCCTAATAATAATATAACAATAGTGACTAATTTAATATTAACTTTCAATAATATAAAAAATCTATCAAAAAAAAATATTCACCTTAATATTGACCCACTTACTAATCTTAAAATTATTAAAATAATTATAGAAAAATTTATTAATTTTCTCTCTTTATAATTATAAAACCTGCATATTCTGATATTTTCATTAAAATAAATATAATAAAATAATCGACAAGAATAAGAAATCGTCAAAGAGATAGATAATACTACCATTAACAATAAAAAAATATTAATATTTATTAAGTAAATAGATTCTATAATCAAGTCCTTAGAATAAAATCCTGCTATAAATGGAAATCCTCTTAAAGATATTACTGAAATATAAAAACTCAATATAGTAAAAGGAATATATTCATTTATATTGCCACAAAACCGAATATCTTGATTATTGTTCATCAAATGAATCATAATCCCTGCACATATAAATAATAATGATTTAAAAATTGCATGAGTTAATAAATGATAAAATGATAAATAATTTAAACCCAAACTCAGAATTATCATCATAAAACCTAACTGTCTTAAAGTTGACAAAGCAATAATCTTTTTTAAATCATTCTCAAAATTTGCTATTACCCCAGACATAAATATAGTAAAAATTGACACATATAATAAAATCTTATCAAACATTCTATTTATAAAAATCTTATTAAACCGAATTAACAAATATACACCTGCAGTTACTAATGTAGAAGAATGAACTAAAGCAGAAACAGGAGTAGGAGCAGCTATGGCCAAAGGTAGCCAAACTGAAAAGGGAATTTGAGCAGTAATCAATGCTAAAAAAATCATCATTAAAAAGAACTTATTAGATTTACTCATAAAATAAACATTCCATCTTCCATAAATATATATTAAACTAATAGCTATTAATAAACCAATATCACCAATTCGATTACACAAAACTGTAATTATACCTGAATTATAAGACCTATAATTTTGATAAAAAATTACTAAACAATATGAAATAAGCCCTAAACCATCCCACCCAAATAAAATTCTAATCAAATTTGGTCTAATAATTATTATAACTATTGATAAAATAAATAAAATTAATAATTTAATAAACCGATCGATATAAATCTCTTCTTTTATATAAATTATTCTATACAATATAATTATTGAAGAAATCAACATTACTACCCTAATAAACAAACAAGATAATCAATCAAATATTATATAAAATTCTATATTAATTGAATTAAAATTAATTAATATTCATTCTATCATAATACCCAAATCCATAAAATAAAAATAAAATCCTAGACAAAATAATAAAATAAATATTTTAAATATAAAAAATGCATAAATTATTAAATTATTAATTATTTAAGATAAAAAAATTTCTTTAATTCCACAAATTAATATTTTATACATTTATAAACTACTTAAATAAATTAATATATTAAATTTAAATTAAAAATTAATAAAATTAATGGTCTAATATGAATTAATAAAATTAAATAATCTTTTAAATAAATTCCTATAAATTTATTTTCAGAATAAATATATCCATGCTGAATATAAGAATATAAATATAATGAGTAAGAACTTCTAAAAAAACAAATAATTATCAAATAAACTATTATACATAAATCTCACCCAACTAAAACTCTAATTATACTCTCTAATAAAATTAGAGAGTAAAATCTCTCTAATAAAATCTCTCTAATAAAATTTAATGAAAATGGAAAAGAAAAACTTGCAGAACATAAAAAAAATCACAAAACCCCTAATGGAGGCAAAATATTTAATATTCCTTTATTAAAAAATATTAATCGCCTATGGGACCGTTCATAATATAAATTTACTATAAAAAATAATCCTCATGAACAAAGACCATGAGAAATTATTAAAATATATGAACTAATAAACCCTATTTTTATTAAAGTTAACATAGAACATATTAAAATATTTATATGAACTACCGACGAATAGGCAACAAGACTTTTTATATCAATTTGAATTAAACAAATTAATCTTACTAATAATCCACCAACCCCCCCTACTCTAATAATTAAATAATTAAATTCAATTCTATATTTAAAAAATATTTCTATAAATCGTAAGATTCCATACCTCCCTAATTTCAATAATACAGACGCTAAAATTATAGACCCATAAACTGGGGCCTCAACATGAGCTTTGGGGAGTCAAATATGAAATAAATAAATTGGTAACTTAATAAAAAATGCTATAAATAAAATTATATAATCTAAAAAATTAATATTAAAATTTATAAATATAATCAATAAATTTAAATTTAATGATCCATTTAATTTTAATAATTTTATAATATAAACTAATAAAGGCAATGAAATAAATATTGTATATATCAGTAAATAATACGAAGCCTTTAAACGTTCAAAATTTATACCTCAATATATAATTATAATAAAAGTAGGAATTAATCTCAATTCAAACATTAAATAAAACACAATTAAATTTATTCTTGAAAAAAACATTAATAAAATTATTACTATAAATATAAATATTAATAATTGTTTTAAATAAATTTTATTAAAAATTTTATCTTCTTTCTGAATAACTATAAACATTAATCCTAAGATTCATATACTCAGTATTAACATATAAAATGAAAAAAAATCATGACCAAACAATAAACCTTTTTTTTTTTTTGTGACGGAGGGGAAATGCTTTTACGCATACCCCGCCTCGATGGGGTTCGAGGCGGGGTTATGTGGGACTCACCCCAGCCTAAACAAACGGCCGGGGAATACCCACTAAAACCCCTCCGGGTGGTCTTCTCGGGCGTTGCCTGGGGGCCTCTCTGGAAACTGGCGTCTGCACTACTTCAGAGAGGCCCCCCGCCCACCAGCCTTGCCCCCTGGGGGAGTGGTTATTCCTCCCCCAGTGCCCACATTAAGACGTGGGCGTTGGCTTCTCTAATTAGGCGAGAGGGGGACCACCGCCCCTCTCGCCTCCCTCCCGTTCTTAGTCCCGGGGGGGGGCGTGGCCGGGCCCAGGTACCCCACCTGGGCTCCGACCACCGGGCCCGACCCCGGTGGTGACGTCCGCGGCGAGTTAGCGGACGCCCCCCGGTCTCGTCGGGGCCCTGCGCCGGCGCAGGGGGTCTTCGGTGAGGCCGGGCCCGATCGTGGCCCGGCCCCCTCCCCCCGCGCGCGCCCCCCCTTGTCTGGGGCGGGTTTCCGGGGGTGCCGGGGGCCAGTGTGGCCCCGGCCCCCGTCGACCCACCCCGGGAGGTCCGTGGGGTGCGGCGTTGACGTGCCGCGCCCCTCCGACCAAGGGGTGCGGGGGGTCCGCGGGTCCTGCCCATAGTGGGCCCTCCCCGCGTCCCCCCCCAGATCCCCCGACCACCCCTCTTCGGTCGCGTACTCCCCGGCGTCCGCCGGGGAGTCGCTCCCGCTCTCGCTCGGCCTCCTTCTTCTGCAGCATCACTGCCTCGCAGAAGGAGACCGCCCCTCAGGACTCCTCGCTCTCGAGCATAACACCCGCGATGCTCGAAAGCGAGAAGTCATTAACCCCAATTAAGTCGACGAGGACACGGCGCTCTTCCGCCCACGCTGGGCACACCTCCAGCGTGTGCTGCGCCGTGTCCTCGTCCCACCCGCAATGATGGCAGCGCGCGCTGTCCTCCTTCCCGATGCGACACAGATACGCGCCGAAGCATCCGTGGCCCGTAAATATCTGTGTCGCACGGTACAACATCTCGCCACCCGCCCTCGTGACCCATCTGATCAGATGAGGGCGGATGGCCTCGACGACGCGCCTCCCCGTGTTGTCACGGGGGTCGGAGAGGTACTCGTCCCACCTTTCCAGAGCGCGCCGTCTAGCCTGAAGCCTCACGGCGGCCTTGACCTTCGAGGTCAGAGCCACACCGAGCCCGCCGAGCTCCCGCGTACGCCTGTACACGAATGCGTACATTTCGGCGTAGAGCTCGACGGGCTGCGTCCCCGCCAGTAATGTGGCCGCCGTGTGCGACACCGTCCTATATCCGCGGACCACCCTGATGGCCACCCTCCGAAATATCCGGCGCAGCAGCATCTTGCTGCGCCTGCTGGCCATCAGGGCGTCCGCCCACACCGGCGACCCGTACAGGGTCACCGCCCGGACGGTGTTCGCATATAGGCGACGCACCCGGCCATCCGGGCCCCCGAGGTTGGGCAGGAGTCGGCTAAGGCTCAGTGCCACCGACTCCGCCCTGGGGGCCAGGCGCCGAAAGTGCTCGCCAAAGCTCCAGACCGCGTCCAGGTAGAGACCAAGGTACTTCAAGTGGTCTCCCACCCGGACGGAGATGCCGTCCACCGTGACATAGGCCTCGGGGGGGAGGTTCTACGCCTTCCCCCGTGCATGAATAGCGCCTCAGTCTTGTGAGGCGCCACCTGCAGTCCCATGCCACGGATGGCGCGGACAACGCACGCTACCCCTATGTTGGCGGTGTATACCGCATCCCCCCAGCTTTTTCCCCCGGCCAAAAGCAGAGTGTCGTCTGCATAGCAGACGACCCTGCAGCCGGGGGGGAGAGCAACGCCCAGCACTCTGTTGTACGCGAGGTTCCACAGAGTGGGGCCCAATACTGACCCCTGCGGAACCCCGCAGTACATGCCCCTTCTGCGCTGGAGTACCCTGTTGTCCGGGTACTCCAGCCACCTGTCCCGGAAGTAACTCCTCAGGACCTCCACCATGTAGGGAGGGAGGCCGAAGGTGGCAGCGGCCTCCCCTACCCCACTCCAGGGCAGGGTGTTGAAAGCATTGCGGATGTCCAAGGACACCGCAATCACCACCCTGCCCTCCTTCATCATGGATTCCGCGAGGGACCGCACACGCAAGATCGCGTCCACGGTCGATCGTCCCCCGCGGAACCCATACTGGTCCTGGTGGAGGTCCGTACCCTCCCGAGACAGGTGCCGGACGAGGCGGTCCGCCAATACTCTCTCCAAGAGCTTTCCCGCCTCGTCCAGCAGGCATATCGGCCTATAGGCAGAAGGGGCGCCGCTAGGCTTGCTCCCCTTTGGGATGAGGACCAACCTGGCCCTCACCCACGCTGGGGGGAATACACCCAGCCTGAGGCAGTTGTTGAACAACTGCCTCAGGCGCCCGGACAGGTGGTCCAAGGCTAGGACCCAGACCCGGCCGCGGATCCCGTCGGGGCCCGGGGCCTTATTGCCCCTGAGCCTCAATCGACGGATCACTCCGGCCATTTCGTCCTCTGTCACCTCCAGGTCCTCCGACCACGGGATGGCCGCCTCCTGCTGGCGGCCACCCGCGTCGAAGGGGGGGCCCTCGGTTGGAAAGAGGGCCCCAAGACATCCTCGAGGACCTGGGGCTCCAGGGACTCCGTCACTGGGGGCGCCCAAGATCTCAGCTTGTTCATCACAAGCTTGTATGGGCGCCCCCATGGGTCTGCGTCCAGCGAGCGTAGGAGTTCGTCCCACGCTCGGGCCCTGGACCTTCTGATCTCGGCGCTGAGGGCGTTCCTTGCGGCACGGAACCCCTCATACGCCTCAGCCGTCCTCTCGGCGTCATTCCGACGCCGAGCCCGGGTGAAGCGGCGTCTGGCCGCGACGGAGCATCGCCGAAGTTCGGCGATCTCCGCGCTCCACCAATACGCCGCCCGTCGCGGGCGGGGGCTGGTCCGGGGCATCGCGAAATCACACGCGTCGCGCAACGCGCCCCGAAACCAGTTCACCTCTTCGGTGATCCCCCGCCCTTTCCCCCCGGGACACGGCCAGTCTGCCGCGAGGACGGCTGCCTTCAGCCTGTCCGGGCTCAGCCTGGTGAGGGCCCATCTCCGTGGCCGGGCATCTCCCCGGCCTTGGGAGCGGCCGAGCACCCCGTGGCGGGCAGCGTGCAGGACCACCTCTATGTAGAGGTGGTCCGAGAGTGTTTCGCACTCCGCTACCCGCCAACTAACGATCTTACGTGCGGCGGAGGGGGTGGCCCAGGTCAAATCCGGGACCGATTCCCCCTGCCACCGCACTAGGGTGCTCCTCGACCCCGTGTTAAGTAAACACAGGCCGAGTGCCGCCGCCCAATCCTGCAGGGCCTCGCCCCTGGCGTCCGTGTACCGGGAACCCCAACGCGTCGATTTCGCGTTGAAGTCCCCGGCCACGATAGTTGGACGGGGCATCTGTCGGCGAAAACAGGCCGACACCCCGTCCAGGAACGCCTCAAATTGGGCGAGGCCCACGTTGGGGGAGATGTATACCCCCAGCACGGAAACGGGCCCCCACCTGACCACCACCACTCCCGCCCCGGCCTCGACCGGTGTGCAAGGCGGGAGGGTGGGGTCATGCCTCCAAGTGATCGCGACGGAGCCCGTCCGGTCGCCAATCCAACATGGATTGGCTTCCGGAACCTGATAGGGCTCCGCCGCGATCCTCAACCCGAACCCCCGCTCCGCCAGGCTGTGCAGGAAGAGGTCCTGCGCCCGGCGGGCGTGGTTCAGACTGGCCTGTAAGATGCCCAGGGACATTTATTTATTTATGTGTCCCTGGGCTCCGCCATCACCACCTCCGCCATCGAGGCGGGGGGCGTGACGGCTGTCGTCGTCCGGGCCCTAGGGGGCCTCTTCTCCTTGGGGGCCTCTGTCGGGGTCCCCACGTCTTCCGCCCCGCGCTTGCGGGTGTCGGGCGCCGCGGTGATCTCGGTCAAGTTGACCGACTGAGACGGCCCCGCGGCGCTCGCCGGCGGGAGGGGCTCCCGCTGCCTGCCCGGCCGCTTCTTGGGGGGGGTGCATCGTGCACTCCCCACCCTGTGGTCGGCCGGGCGCCCCAAGCCCGCGCAAACCGGGCACCTGATTTTCCCGGCGCAGTCACGCGCCAGGTGCCCGGATTCGCCGCACCTGTAGCAGCAGCCCCTACGGTCAATGGGGCTGCTGCAGTGCTGCTGGACGTGACCCCTCTCCAAGCATTTGTAGCATTGGAGGGGGCGCTTGTCCAGCAGCTCCGCTTGTGCCCTGGACCATCCTATTTGGATGGCCCGGGCCGCCACTATCTTGTTGGCGGCCCTGATTGGGCACTGCACCCATACGGTGCCAAGACCGCGGGCTGGGAACCTTATGTCCCCAACCCGCACGTCCGCCGCCTCGCAGGCCCCGATTCCGGCCACGGCCGCCGCAATGTCGGCGGCGGCGATGGACCGGTCGAGGCCCCGGAGCCTGAGCTCGGCCTTCCGTATCGGGCGGGCGAGACGAACCCCCTCGTCATCGGCGAAGACCCGACGGAGGTCGGCGTAGAGGGCATCCGCCCTCTGCGACGCCGTTGGTCCCTCCTCGCCCGACCCGGCCAGCTCCACGATCATGGCCCCGGTCGCGGCCTCCCGGACCCGGAGGGAGTCTATTCCCAATTTCGGGAGATCGATCTCCCTCCGGGCCCTGGCCATAGTCGCCTGGTATGCCCCGTCGGCGCACGTTATCGTGACCGCCGCCGATCGGGGCATCCTGCGCCTCGAGGCATTGCCTCGCTGGCGCCTCTTCGGCCGCTTCCGTCCCCCAGCGCGCTGGGTGGACGGTGCCGCTCCTGCGGCTCTTCTTCCGGCCGGGGGTTGGGCCGCTTGCGCGGCCCTCCCCCGAGCCGTCCTCTCCCTCCGCCCCACAACCCCCGACCAGGATTCGTCCCGGCGAGGGACTGCGGGGGGGAGGGGAGGGAACCCCCGATCCCTAGCCACCGGCCTGGGATCGCTAGGGGGGGGCGGGGCTCTGCTCCGCATGTCGACGAGGGCGGCGATCTGCTCTGTGTACCAATCGTACCAGGCCCGCTCACCCTCGCCGACTATTCCCGGCGGGTAGCTCACGGGGAGCGGTGCAGAGGAACCCCCCAAGGGGGGCCTCATCACCGCCGATCCCCGGCCACCCGCCGACGTTGGGGACTGCAGTCCCGTTCCCCCCCTCGGGGGGGACGTTGGGGACCCCTGTCCCTTACCCCCTCCGAAGAACGTTGGGGAAGCAGTGGTATCAACGCAGAGTACTGGAACGTTGGGGACGTAGGTCCCTTCCCCCCCCCAACGTTGGGGACACCTGTCCCCTCAGCCCCGCTGGACGTTCCACCCTCACCGGGGCGTCCAGCTTCTCCATCGACTTCACCCGGGGTGCCCCCCGCCTTTTGCGGGGGGACCCCCCGGGCGAGCCGGGGAGAGCCAGTTGGAGGGAAGGTTTGGCGGCCCGCACCGCCGCCAACTCCCCCCGGAGCTCACGGACCTCTTTTTGGAGGTCCGCGTTGCGGTCTCCGAGGGACTTAATGTCCCTACGGAGAGCCGCCATCTCCCCCTCCCCCTCAACTCGTTGGGCCCTCCCCGCCAGGGTGCCAGCCGCTACCCTGAACAGGGCCGCGGTCTCCCTCAGCCTCCGCTGGAGATCGCCCTTCAAGTTGCCGGAGCAGGCGGCTATCCGGTCGATGGCGGCCGCCCCCTCCAGACTGCGCGCCGCGATGTCCGGGGTGGGGGCTAATTCCACCTCGTCCGCGCACCTCGCCTCGTAGGCTCGCAGGTCCCTACTAGGCGGCGGGAGGGGAGCATCCTCCGATAGGGCCATCTTTGCCCTCTGCTCCCTCTCCCTCTCCTTCTTGCGAGCGGCCTCTGCCTCGCGCTTCTCGCGGAGGCCGACAAATTTGCCGGTTGTGGGCGGCCGCCCGCGACCCCGCTTCTTGGGGAGGTCCTCCTCCTTCACCTCCTCCTCCCCCTCGGGGGACATGTACCTCTCCGTGTCCTCGCTCGCGAGCGAGGCCCGTGAGGAGGGGGCGGGGGTGGCGCAGCTGCTGCCCCCCCGCGAAGAGTCCTCCGCCCTCTCTTTCGAGCGGGCGAGGCTCCTGTCCCTGCCCGTCTCACCCCGGCTATAGGGGTGAGCCCTCGCCGAGAGCGAGCGCGCCCGGGCCCCGGACTTCGATGAAGCCGGGCCCGGTCGACTCCCCCTCCGCGAGGCCACCCTACTCTCACTATCCTCGGCGATAGTATGCTCGCCGGGGGCGCTCGTCGGCAACGCCCCCGGTGGCCCGTCGTAGGATGACGACGAGGGGGGAACCGGGACTGTATCCCCCCCCCGCCGGCCGCTGTGGGTTCCGAGGCCCACTGCGGCGGTAAGATTATGCTCCTTGGTTGTACTTTCCATGGTAGTATCAAAAAAGGGCGGTTTAATTTCGGTGTTTTCCTTCACCTAGGTCGGTTGGCTTCACCACGCCTGACGAGCCCGACCTGCCCGGGATTTTTTACCGAGGTTACCTACCTCTCCTCCTCGCTCGATCTCTCCTTCCCTTTCCATACGCGCCTCCTCCCCCCCTTCCCACGAAACCCCAATACCCTCCCCACCCATCCCCAATACCCACATACACCCTCATACCCCCCTCAACCCACACAAACCCTCAGAAAAAATAACCCCAATAACCCCCCAATAACCCCCCGCAATACCCCGATACGATCCAATAAACATTCACTCAAAAAATAAAGAAAAATAATGCAGAAACATACGACGATCGAGTTGGTGCACTCTTAGACCCCTTCCAGGAATGGAAGGGGAGCCCCTCCACCACGACAAGGTGGTGCACCATCGGAGGGGATGACCAAACAATAAACCTACCTTAATTCAAATTATATCTTTATATATATAATTAAATAAAAAAAAAATCTTATAATAAAACAGATATTATAATAAAATATAATTTTAGTATTTTTTATAATCATTAAAAACATAAATATTATTGTAAATAAAAATTTTATCATACTATATATATATATATATATATTTAAAATTTTTTTATATTAAATATATAATATAATTCATTACCATGAAACCGAACAATTAAGACTAATAAAGCTAATCCTAAAACTCCCTCACAAACTCTAAAAACTAAATAATAAACTATAAAAACTTCTAAATTTAACAATCTAAAAACAATAATTATTACTAATGATAAATTCAAAATTATTAACTCTACTACTATTAAAACTACCAACATAAATTTATATATAAAAATTAATATAAATAAAATAATTATATATATATATATCTATAAATTAAAATATCAATATTAATTTAATAATTAATTAATTAAAATATAATTGATTAATAAATAAAATAACCCCCCTCCCCCTCTCTCCTCCCTCTACTTTATTAATAAATAATACTTATATAGTTTATTAAAAACATTAATTTTGTAAATTAAAAATATTTTAACCAAAAATTATTAGTTTATAAAAATATTCAAAAAAATAATTTAAAATTATACCTCTAATCTCCAAAATTAATATTCTTATTAAACTATTTTCTGAAAAATAAAATATATCATAAATTTAGTATGAACAAAGAATTATATATAATTAATTTTTTTTTTATAAGTATAATATTTAGAATTTTAATAATTTTATCCATAAATATTATAATTATTCACCCTATTATAATCATTATTACTACTTTAATTTATAGATTTATTATTTGTATACATATATCCATATGAAAATATAATTATTTATACTCAATTATATTATTTTTAATTATAATTAGTGGATTAATAATTATTTTTATATATTTTTCAAGATTAATTTCTAATGAACGAACTAATTTTAAAATTAATAAATTTATTATAATATATTACTTATTTAATTCTATGATTTTTTGACTATTAGATTATAAATTAAATTTTATTTATTCATTAATTAAAAAACAATTTCTTAGAATCTAATTATATAATAAAATTTAATAAAATAAACTTTCAAAATATTTTATATTTATACGAATATCCATTAAATAATTTAACTATTAGATCAATATTTTACTTACTAATAACTATTTTCTATTATTAAAATCTGTTCATTAAAATCAATTTCTATACGTAAAATTAATTAATTATAATTAATATATGAATAAAAATTTAATAAATTTTTTAAAAATATCTTTAATTAATCTTCCCTCCCCAATAAATATTTCTTATTGATGAAATTTTGGATCCCTATTAGGAATATTTTTATTAATTCAATTAACAAGAGGATTTTTACTATCAATTCATTACTGCCCAAATACAAATATAGCCTTTTTTAGAATTATCCACATCATTCAAAATGTTAAACTAGGCTGATTAATTCATAATATCCACATTAATGGTGCCTCATTATTTTTTATTTGCATATACACACATATTAGACGAAATCTTTATTATATATCATATAAATTAACCAACACTTGATTAATTGGAGTAAGAATTTATCTAATATCTATAGCTACTGCTTTCCTAGGATACGTTCTTCCATGAGGACAAATATCATTTTGAGGAGCCACAGTAATTACTAATTTAATATCCACAATTCCTTACATCGGAAATTCAATAGTCCAATGAATTTGAGGGGGATTCTCAATTAATAATGCCACTCTTAATCGATTTTACTCCATACACTTTATCTTACCATTTATTATCTCAATAATAGTTATATTACATTTATTTTACCTGCATGAAACCGGCTCATCAAATCCTTTAGGAATTAATAGAAACTTAAACAAAATTCCATTCCATAATTATTTTACTATAAAAGATTCCTTAACATTCATAATTTTTTTATTTTTATTTATAACATTAAATATACAATACCCTTACATATTTAGTGACCCGGATAATTTCACCCCAGCAAATCCTATAATTACCCCTATTCATATCCAACCAGAATGATACTTTCTATTCGCATATGCAATCCTACGATCTATCCCAAATAAACTAGGAGGAGTAATTGCACTAGTATCCTCAATTATTATCCTATATTTTCTACCATTAATTAACACTAAATTTAATTCACTTACATATTACCCTATTAATCAATTTATATATTGAATATTTATAAATACATTTATTATTTTAACTTGGGCAGGAGCTCAAATCATCGAACCCCCATTTATTACAATCAGCCAAATTATATCAATTACATATTTTATATATTTTTTATCCTTCTCTATGTTTATAAAAATATGAAATAAATTAATTTTTATAAATAATACTTTATTTAATTAAACAAAACTAATTATAGTTAATGATCTTGAAATTAAAGTCTATGTTTTGAAAACATATTAAAGAAATATTAAACTTTCTATTAACTTTTACACATAATAAAACTTAAATAATTAATATTAAAAAAAATTTAAATCTAACAATTAATAAAATATATATCAAAATCACAGGTAAAATAACTTTTCAACATAAATACATCAATTCATCATACCGCATACGAGGTAATAAACCCCGTATAAAAATCACTAAACATATTATTACATCTACAAATAAAAATATATAAATTACTGAATATTTTAATAAATCAGTAAATAATAAAACTCCTATAAATCTAAAAAAAATAATTATCCCATACTCAGCTAAAAAAATTAAAGTAAAACCCCCCCTAAAATATTCAATATTAAACCCAGAAACAAGCTCCGATTCACCCTCAATAAAATCTATAGGTCTACGATTTAACTCTGCTAAAATCCTAATAAAATATATTAAAAATAATGGATATAAAATAAATAAATATCATAAATAAATCTGAAATTTTATAAAATCTAAAAAAGAGTAACTTTCCCTCAAAATTATTAAAACTAAAATAATTAAAATAAATCTAACTTCATAAGATAATATTTGAGAAACAGATCGCACTGATCCTATTATTGAATAAATAGAATTTGAAGACCACCCTATAAAAATTATAGCATATCCCCCAATAGATATAAATAAAATCATTAATAATAAAGAATAATTTAAAAAATAAATATTAATATAAGGAATATATAATAAATATTAATATAAGTAATATAATAAAATAAATATTAATATAAGTAATATAAGGAAATAATATTCATATTATAAATATAATTATTATACTAAAAACTGGACATAAATAAAATAAATTATAGTTAGATTTGTAGATATAAAATAACTCTTTATTAACTAATTTTATAGCATCACTTAATGGTTGAATAAAACCTAAAACCCCTACTTTATTAGGCCCCTTACGTACCTGAACATAACCTAAAATTTTCCGCTCTAACAAAGTTAAAAAAGCAATCCCTACTAACAATATTATTAATAAAATCAATAAATTTAAAATATTAAACTTAATATACCAATAAAACTCATTTAAAATTATTACTTATATATCTGATAATAAATAAATTATATATGTATATATATATATTAAATTCTAAATTTAACGCTTATCTGCCAAAGTAATTTTTAATATTCAAAATATTTATTTAATTAAATTAAATCAAAATAAATAATTAATAATTTTAAAATTTTAATTTAATTCAAACCCAAAAATTTTAAATAAAAAATAATTTTAAATAATTAGTCCTTTCGTACAAAATTATTCTATAAAATTCATTATAGATAGAAACCGATCTGGCTCACACCGATCTTAACTCAAATCATGTAAAATTTTAATAGTCGAACAGACTAAAATATTAAACTTCTTCATTTAATTTTTACTTTAATTCAACATCGAGGTCGCAAACATTTTTTTCAATAAGATCTTTCAAAAAATATAACGCTGTTATCCCTAAGGTAATTAATTTTTATATAAATTTAATATAAATTTATTCATTTTTTCATAAATTAATGTACTAATATAACAACATAAATTTGCACATATATACACATAATAAAGTTCATTTAATTTAATTATCCTCCCAATAAAATATATAATTAACAATGACTCTAATACTTAAATCATATTATTAACTCATATATAAAATTCTATAGGGTCTTCTCGTCCCATAATAATATTTAAGCATTTTTACTTAAAATTTTAATTTTAATTTTTTATTAAAGACAGTTTAAATTTCATTCATTCCTTCATCCCAGCTCTCAATTAAAAAACAATTGATTATGCTACCTTTGCACAGTCAAAATACTGCGGCTATTTAATAATATATTTATCATTGAGCAGAATAAATTTTAAAATATAATCATAAAACCATGTTTTTATTAAACAGGTGAATTTAATCTTATTAATAATTAATATAATTTTTGCCTAATTCCTCTAATAAATTTAATATATTTAAATAAACAAATTAATTATTTTTTTATTAAAAATCTATACTAATTTTATCATAATTAATTAATAATTTTTATAATTATAAATATTTTTTTAATTAATTAAATTTTTAAATATAATTTTTAAATTATCAAAATTTATGAATAAATTTATTTTAAATTAATATAAATTAATAATCAACAAATATAAATATAAATTATTAAATTTTTTCAAAAAATTTTAAATTTTAAAAATATTTTTATTATTTATTTTTAATTTATTTTATATATCCTTATTTAAAATAATTTACAGATTATCCCGTAAATCTTTAATATAAATTTTTATATCTAATTAATTTAATAATAATTAATTATAAATAATTAACAATTTATATCTAAATTAAATTTATATAAAAAAAAACTAGATATCAAAAAAATCGAATAAAATTTCTTCACTAAATAAAAATTAAAAATAATTTTTCAACATTAACTCCCATTTTTATTTAACTCTTTTTATACCGAGAAATTTTACTTATAAAATATTTATTTAATAAATCCTGATACAAAAGGTACAATAAATAAAATTTACTATTTAATATACTTAGATATTATTCATTTACATTACTTTAAATTATAATTAAAAATAATTAATTTAATATCATTACTAAAACTAAATAAAATTATAATAAAAATCTATTGATTTTATTTATAAATTAATAATTTTTCAAACTTATAAAATTTTATTTAAAAATTAATTTAATTAAATACAAAAAAAAATAATTTATTTATTTATTAAAATTTTAATATAAATTTAATTTAATGTATCAATCTTTTCAATGTAAATGAACTATTTTTAATTAAACTAAAATCTTTAATTATATAATTAAATAAAATTTTTATTATAATAAATTCTAAATACATTTTCCAATATATTTACTTTGTTACTTTTCTCATAAATTAAATTAATGAAAATGACGGGCAATTTGTACATATTTTTAAAAAAATTCAATTTATAAATTTCTATAAATTTACATTTAAATCCAATTCATTATAAAATTTAAATTTTATTTAAATTAATTTAAATTAATTGTAACTCATTAAGATCTTAATTATTCTACATTTTGATTTGAATTATAATTAATTTTATTAATATAAAAAATTATCAATTTTTATCTATTAATATAATTTTTAAACAACAATATATAAAATATATTAATTAAGTAAATCTATTCGTGGATTATCAAATTAATTAACAAGTTCCTCTAAAATTATAAAATACCGCCAAATTTTTTGTTTTTAATGATTAAACATTTAATATGTAATTAATGAATTTTTTCATAAAAATAATAGGGTATCTAATCCTAATTTTTAAATAAATTTATTTAATATTATTTATTTTTAAAACAATTAAATTTTTAATATTTATTATATTTCACCATAAATTTAATATATTAATTTAATAGATTTTAAATAAAATATATTTTTTTAATTAATTATATTTAATTTATTTTTATTTTAAGTTTAACCGCAATTGCTGGCACTTTTATTAATTAATAATTAATTTCAAATTTCTATAAATAATTTTCATTAAAATAATTATTTTATATATTAAATTTTTATAAAAAATTATTTAAATTTTTTTATAATTAAATGATACTAAAATTTATTTATACATCAAATTAAAAAATAAATATTTAAAAAAAAATTTATTTTATTATTAATTTATTTTATTCATATAATAAAATTACCAATTAATTAATATTCACTGGTATTAAACTTTCACCTAATCAAATCTATAATATTCTCCTCTTATTACAAATTTTTTTTAAATATTAATTTATTTTATTCATATAATAAAATTACCAATTAATTAATATTCACTGGTATTAAACTTTCACCTAATCAAATCTATAATATTCTCCTCTTATTACAAATTTTTTTTAAATATTAATTTATTTTATTCATATAATAAAATTACCAATTAATTAATATTCACTGGTATTAAACTTTCACCTAATCAAATCTATAATATTCTCCTCTTATTACAAATTTTTTTTAAATATTAATTTATTTTATTCATATAATAAAATTACCAATTAATTAATATTCACTGGTATTAAACTTTCACCTAATCAAATTTATAATATTCTCCTCTTATTACAAATTTTTTTTAAATATTAATTTATTTTATTCATATAATAAAATTACCAATTAATTAATATTTTTAATATTAAATTTTTAATTTTTATTTAAAATATTATTATTTAATTATATATATAAATATATATATATATACTTAAATAATATATAAAAATTAATTTAATTAATGATTTATTTATTAATAATGGCTATCAATTTTTAATTATTAATCCCGTATATTTATTTTTAATTAAAGTAATATAAATACAATTTCTTAATTATTAATAATTTTTAATTATTTTTTTTTAATTATATGTTTTTATTAATTAACATTATAATTAATAAAATATAATACTAATGATTAATAATAAATAATTTTATATTAATTATTATTAATTATAATTATATAATTATATATAAATAAAAATTTATTAAATATATTATATGTATATATATATATTATAAATAATTAAAAATAATGACTATTTTTATAAACTTTCAATTTTTACCTAAAATCTTTCAATTTTTGTCTAAAATCTTTCAATTTTCACCTAAATCTTTCAATTTTTATCTAAATCCTTCAATTTTTACCAATTCTAATTTAATTTTATTAATATTTAATAATTTTTTCTTATTTATTTATATAAATTAATATTTTAATAAAGAACAATATAATAAATTATTCATTTTTATTATACATAAAAATATATATTTTTATAAATTTTATTTTTTAAATTAACAAATCAGCTAATTCTACACTCCTCGTAGATTAATTCTTAAATCTTTTGTCAAAACATTTATTATTTACACTATCAAACAAATTTTTATTTAAATTCAATTAATTAACAAATCAGCTAATTCTACACTCCTCGTAGATTAATTCTTAAAGCTTTATCAAAACATTTATTATTTACACTATCAAGAAAATTTTTATCTAAATTCAATTAATTAACAAATCAGCTAATTCTACACTCCTCGTAGATTAATTCTTAAAGCTTTTGTCAAAACATTTATTATTTACACTATCAAACAAATTTTTATTTAAATTCAATTAATTAACAAATCAGCTAATTCTACACTCCTCGTAGATTAATTCTTAAAGCTTTTGTCAAAACATTTATTATTTACACTATCAAACAAATTTTTATTTAAATTCAATTAATTAACAAATCAGCTAATTCTACACTCCTCGTAGATTAATTCTTAAAGCTTTTGTCAAAACATTTATTATTTACACTATCAAACAAATTTTTATTTAAATTCAATTAATTAACAAATCAGCTAATTCTACACTCCTCGTAGATTAATTCTTAAAGCTTTTGTCAAAACATTTATTATTTACACTATCAAGAAAATTTTTATTTAAATTCAATTAATTAACAAATCAGCTAATTCTACACTCCTCGTAGATTAATTCTTAAAGCTTTTGTCAAAACATTTATTATTTACACTATCAAGAAAATTTTTATTTAAATTCAATTAATTAACAAATCAGCTAATTCTACACTCCTCGTAGATTAATTCTTAAAGCTTTTGTCAAAACATTTATTATTTACACTATCAAACAAATTTTTATTTAAATTCAATTAATTAACAAATCAGCTAATTCTACACTCCTCGTAGATTAATTCTTAAAGCTTTTGTCAAAACATTTATTATTTACATTATCAAACAAATTTTTATTTAAATTCAATTAATTAACAAATCAGCTAATTCTACACTCCTCGTAGATTAATTCTTAAAGCTTTATCAAAACATTTATTATTTACACTATCAAGAAAATTTTTATTTAAATTCAATTAATTAACAAATCAGCTAATTCTACACTCCTCGTAGATTAATTCTTCCAACCAAGTGACTAGTTTATTAACTTTATTAACTACAAAGTACAAAAATCTAGATTATTAAATAATACGTAATTTTAAGATATTTGCAATTTTGTATTTGTATCAATATATATATGTTAATTCACTGTATTATTATTAAGTTGATTTCAAAGTATAGTATTATGTTCTAATTAATAGTTAATCATATTTAATTTCATACTAAATATGATTGTATAATGTGATTTAGAATTACTTTATTTAAATTTTTTTATAACCTATATAAAATTAAGAAATACAAAGACATTCTATATAATTATAGTAAAAATAAAACATTTTATTTTAATATTTATAAAGTTTGAAATGCTAAAAATATTTTATAAATAAATTTTATAAGTTTCATTAAATATATAATTTATGATTCTATAAAATTAATGTATTATATTGTTTATTTACTAATAAAAGAGTTAAATATAAAACCGGAAAAGATGCAACAGAATTGGATTTACAAATTGTTTAAAACAGAATAAAACATAAAACATAAATACATTTTTTCTGTTTTATACAATTTTTTCTAATTCTGTTTCATTTTTTCCGGTTTTATTCGATTTTTTCAAAAAATTTAAAAAACTTATAACCTATAAAGGGCAACATAGAGGTCTCTTTTTAGTTCTCTTAACGTCGACTTTCAGACAACTTCCGAAAGAGCTTATAAAAATCAAAAGTGCTCTTTAGGATTTCTGAAAGATTACTTTTTGGATGGACATTGGACATCTTTTAGTCGCGCTAAAAGACTTCGTTTTGGATATCTTGAAAAACAGCTTTTATCTTTCAAAAGTTATCTTAAAGAGCGCTTTAAGAGAACTTTTTGTTTACTGAGATGGAACAACATGTCAAATGAAATCTGTCGGTAAACTAATAGATATACTTTAACTGTAAGATAGCCACCTATCAGTTAGTGTGATTTTCCCAAGAAGTTGTAACAACCGGCCCTTATTAATCTTTCTGCTGACTCCCTTCCGCCTCTCAACGAGCCAGCAAGATAAATGTGCGATATATCAAAAAAATTGAGGCGCTCAAAACAAAAGAATTACGTTTGTTGTTGAAAGTAAAAGCTAAGTTCAAATTGTGTGAAACTCTTCGCTATACGATTATCGATATTTAACTAGAAGAATTTTTTCAAAATGTGTCACGTACCTCACTTTTCGTTCTCAACGTCTCAATTAAAGGTCATTATATCCTCTATTATCATACGGAATCTCGTAAAAAGTGAATCAGTATAATAATATATAATATTCTCTTGGCGACGGCGTATTCTTTTATTCGATATATAATAAACGACATCGGCATTAACTAGTTAACAGTTATTTACAAATGCGTTGAATTAAAACTACATATTTTAAAAGTTGTTAGTTAAAACTTTATCTCACTGCCATGATAGAGGATTGACATGCTCGAAATAATGAGCAAAATTCTGTACATAAAAGTATTACGGTAAGATTATCGAAAACTGAATATTTTACGAAAAATTTTATTTTTTATATCAAAATATGTCAGATTAAAATATAAAGTAACTCAAAAAGTACTCAATGAAAAAATACTGTATTATAATGTTTTGGAAAACAAAACTCTCGAAATAAACTACAAGAATATGTAATGAAAAATAGGGGGTTCTATTTAAAAAATTCAAAGTGATTTTCATATGACCTTGACGGTGCTATTTAAGGTCATACTAATATTATTATATAATGCGCCACTTACAAGTAACACTACCCAACTGATACTCACCGATTTGAATGAAACTTAACATACTTATTAAACACCGAAAAACATTAAATACGTGTTTTTTTGTTTCGGTTAAACACGATTTTTAGGAGTAGAAAGCACCTCTCAACCCCTGGAGGTGGAAACAATTATGGCTAATTATTTCTGAAACGATATATTTTCTGAAAAAAGTGCTTAGGACCAAAGTTGTAGAGTTCAAAGTGATGCACTTGATGGCGACCTTGAAGTCGACCTTCAGGTTGATTTTCAAGGTCAATTAAATTTGGAAATAATTAGCCGTTGCCGGACTTTGACCACATCCTGTATCTATAATCAGTAATTTTATGCGTTGGCTCTAAATCTGTCTTCAGAATTAATTTGTTGCGTTATTTTCCTAAAAAAAGAAAAAAACCTGACGTAATGGGAAAATAGGCGCAAATTTATAGAAAAAATAAGGAGAAAAAAGTTTTGTAAGTAACTTCAGAATAGAAGTAAAGATAAGAAAACAAAATGTCACTCTAATTATAAGTTAAACATAACCTTCATGCTATATTAGAAACTTTAAAATTTTTTTAAATTTTTATTGCTACTCTGGAATTATCCACAATATCTTTTACTCTTTATTTTGTATTAGGATTTCATTCGGACATATGATCAATTATTATTTTCCCGACTGTCGTTGAGCAAGCATTTTCCAAAATTACTTCTTGATCAGTTATTTGCTATGAGCTATCTTCCCAGATAGCCAAGTCTGTTCGAACAGATTTTGCCAAACGTCTGCTACAAATTTTTGTCAGCAGAAAGATTCCAGATTGTATACAAAGTCTGTTATATCAGATAATAGCAGAATGTCAGCAGAAATGTTACAAAACCTGCTGACATAATTTGACAGCAGATCAGTAGCAGAAACCGAGCAGGATTTGTATAGAATTATTATAGCAGATAGCTAGCAGAAACTGAGCAGGATCTGCACAACGCAATTTGATGTCAAATTGATAGCAGAAATCGAGCAGGATCTGCGCGCGCGCAATCTGACGGCAGATTGGTAGCAGAAATCGAGCAGGATCTGCTAACATGACTTGACATCAGGTTGTCGGCAGAAATCGAGCAAGATCTGCGCGCGCACAATCTGATGGCAAATCGGCAGTAGAAATCAAACAGAATCTGCAGCTTTTAGCATTCATATAATTTATTGAAATAGTATAGTTTATTCGCTTACAGCTATGCGGCGCACTATTCACTTTCTATATCCGTATTCAAGTTCTTGTTACGAGCGTATATATAATGCCTGCAAAATGCGGCTAATAACATCGTAATTATTTCTATCAATTTAATTTCTGGTATGACTCCCGTACCGGGAATTCAGATATTGAACTGATTTTTAGAAAATCAGACAGATAAATATCCGATTTTCATTTATTTGGAAAGAAATTATCCAAATAAGTGAAAATCGTTCGTTATTATATCTATTTAAGATATAATATAGAAATTAACTTCCATATAAATAAAATATTTTAATTTTGATTTAATTTCATAAATTAATTATTCAAATTTTCATATATGTATTACATTAATACATATTATTAATATTATAAATTTATGTTATTAATACAAACGTCAGAAAATGACATCCCGTGAATGTGACATATCAACTATTGACGTCATTTTTTAATCTTATGAGACCTAACTTTAGGATTAACTCTAATTGGTTATTTTGTGACCAAAATTTACTGTCATTTTGCTACTTGGACTCGAGACTCTTTAAATGTTTAAATCCATTTAAATGTACCATTTTGTATAAATGTCTAGAAATTGCTCGATTTCTGCTGTCAATCTGCCGTCAGATTGCGCGCAGGCTCTGTGTGGTTTCTGCTGCCAATCTGCTCACATTGCCTGTCAGCAGGCTCTGTCGACAAAACCTGAGCTTAATGTGGTCACAGATGGCTATGGTTTTGGCATGGAATTCTGATTAAATTTGCTGCCAATCTGCGCGCATGCTGCTAGCATTTTGCTATTTGGGTTGCTCGTGAATTTCGTTCGAATATACCTTCAATTATCATTTTCACATCTGTACTTGGGCGAGTGTTCATTGTTTATAGTTTTACGTCAATTGTTCTTACGACTGCTGTTTCTCGTGAATGTTTTCAAAATTCTTTCGAAAAGTATTTACTGCAAGTACTTTTCCATCATTTGTTCCCACGACTATTTTTTGTGTTAATTTCATTTAGGCTTACAATCATAAACTCTGCTTTCTATGAATTTACTTTGAATCTCTGTTATAATATTATTAAAACATTGTTAATCTGTAAAATTTCATAATGTCATTAAACCCAAAAAATATTTTAAAGTTATTATGTCTCACTTTTGAGGACCCAGTGTACAATATAGAATCTAGGATAACAGATGAAGAAAGATCATTCGCTTCTCAACTTGCAGATTTGATAAAAGACACTATCAATTTTGATATATTTAAAGAGACTTATGATACTTTGAACTGTACTGATGCTAGTGTGATTCCTGATGCTGTTTTAGTTGAAGACAATCCAGAAGATGTTTCGGAAGTTATGCAAGACGATACAAAATTCAGAGAAATTGTAGACATTGATTATAAGAAGGGAGTAATTGAATTTTGGCGATCTGGACAAAAGAAAAGAAGGAATATAGAATCAGTTAAAAACCGATTTAAGAAAGTTATAAATGTAACACAATTGTACCGATGGAAAGCACAAGTTGCTGAGGGTGGGTCAAGGACTGATAAATTGTTATATATCTCTCAATACGTTCTAGAACAATTTAACAGTGCATCTGATCGAAATCTACCCATTCACGATTTAGATCTAAAGAGATGGACCTTGAAAGCAAGAGAGGTAGTTCATTTGCCTTCTCAATTATTTACAGCTTCATCAAAATGGATACACAACTTTAAAATACAACATGGTATTGTTACAAGAAAAATAAATAAATTCGTGACACAAGCGCATATTTTAAATAAAGCAGAACTATTGGAACAATCTTCCAATTATGTGAGTCAAGTTAAACTAGAGATAGGCTTGCTAGGAACAGCAAACGTTTACAATTCAGATCAATCAGGGTTCAATTTGGAAACACATGCTGGTCGTACATTAGCCTCAAAGGGTTCTTTGAAAGTGGAGTGTCTTGCTCAATCTTTGAATTCCTTAACTCATAGTTACACAATATAACCTTTAATATCTACCGATGGTATCTTGAAATCCCCTTTATTAATAGTTCTACAAGAAACAAGTGGCCGTTTCGGACCGATAATACAGAAGTCAATATACAAAGCAGATAATATCCTCGTTTTTGCCACAAAATCTGGAAAATTGACATCCGACATTGTTATTAAATGGTTTGAAGATGTCTTCTTGCCTAATGCAGGCAAGAAGTCTATTTTGTGTTTGGACTCTTGGTCAGGACAAACAGAAAAGAAATTTGAAAATATAGGCAAGGGTAATAAAGAAGTAAAAATCCTTACAATTCCTGCGGGAACAACTGGCTTCACTCAATCATTGGATGTCTACGTATTCAGACCGTGGAAAAACTTCCTGAAACAATTTTCGGACTTAATCCTCTTATACAACTATGAATATTAACCTACATTTGAGGAATAACATTCTCAAAATTCAATCATTAATCCACAATCAATTCTCATCACCCCGATTCCAAAACATGATTAAATATGCCTGGTGGAAAAGTGGATATATTGAAGAAAAACCAGATAGATGTGAAACGCCTGTTGATTTCTGTTGAAAGAATTGCGGTACAGTCTGCAAAATCTGCAATAACATTGCAGTAATAAAATGTGCGTGGTGTACTAACTCTGTGTATGAAGCATTTTTTGCGATAGAAGATAAAGCTATTCGTCATTATTGCCATGAATATAAAGAATAATGCCAATTATCATGGAATTTATACTCATAGACTATGAAAAGAAATTATGAAATCTTGCCTTCACTGGCTGGATCTCGACCATATCTTGCCTTTACTGGCTGGATTTCGCTCACATCTTGCCTTCACTGGCTGGATCTCGATCACATCTTGCCTTATTTGAATGAATAATTAACTTTTAATTCCTTTATTGATCGAATCATTGACTGATCTTGCCTTAATTGGTTGGATCAATGAACAATTTTAAATTGCAGAGGCTTGTTTTATTTACAAATCACCAACGTTCTGAATGTAAAATTTTACGCTCTATTGATTCTCGGGATGAAAAGTAAACTACTCCCTTTGAAAAACATGAAATGATTTTCAAATGACCTTGAAAATCGACCTCAAGGTCGACTTCAAGGTCGCCATCAAGTGCATCACTTTGAACTCTACATCTTTGGTCCTAAGCACTTTTTTCAGAAAATGTATCGTTTCAGAAATAATTAGCCATAACTGTTTCCACCTCCAGGGGTTGAGGGGTGCTTTCTACTCCTAAAAATCGTGTTTAGCCGAAACAAAAAAACACGTATTTAATGTTTTTCGGTGTTTAATAAGTATGTTAAGTTTCATTCAAATCGGTGAGTATCAGTTGGGTAGTGTTACTTGTTAGAGCTCTACAACTTTGGTTGGAAACATTTTTCTCAGAAAAGTTTCGTTTTCGAGATATTTAACCGTTTCCAGACTTCTAACATCCTGTATATATGGTATACCATATATACCTTTGTCTTTTTGTCTCTTCTTCTCTTGCTTTCTCTCTTCTCTATCTTCTTCTCTTTCTGTTTCTTTTGCCTATTTTTCGTCTTGTTTATTTTCTTTAATTTTATTTTTTTCACAAACGGTTACTCAAACTTTCAAAATTCGCATGACAAATTGACAATCGCAAAAGATACGAGCATCACTGCGCTTACGCAATATAATAGCTAATAAAATTTAGGCACAATTTACCTCATCGTAGAGTCCTACGATCGGGAAAACGTTATAAATACTTCGAAGCATTTGATTGACCAATCAGGACAAAAAGAGTAAATATTTCTTTATTCTGATTGGTCAATACTTCGAAGCATCTCTAGCGTTTTTTCGACCGCAGCCTATGTATAGGACTCTACCTAGAGAGCCTCTAGAAGAGAGAGGCGCCAACTAGCTATTTTGTGATTAGCTAGCATAATATGTGCCGATTTGGTTATTGCGACGCCAATGTAGAGCAGATGGGATACGAATTCTCGGACCGACGATATCATATGTTTAAGGTTATATTACACATATTACAAATTATAATGCGTAATATAACCCCAAACATTTGATATCTTCGGTCCGAAAATTCGTATTCCATCTGCTCTGTATTGGCGTCGCAATGAGCATATATATTATGCCAGCCAATCAAAAGGCTGGTTGGGTTAGCGCCTCTCTCTCCTAGAGGATCTCTAACTCTACCTCATCGTAGAGACCCTCTAATAAGAGACTGACCATAAGAGGGCCACTTTTGATTGGTCCGTCATTTTTCGTCAACTCCCGCTCATATTCAAATTTCAATTATTCTATTTATTTAAAATGTGAATAATATTAAATAATAAATATTATAGAAATATAAAAAACTAGTTTTTATATTGATCTAAATAATTTATGTTAAAATAATTTTTTATATTTAATGTTTTCTCTTCTATGAAAACTTAAGTAAAATTTAAGTAAGGGTAAGGAATAATTTATAAAGGTAAAAACACTTTTAACATTTGGAAAATTTATTTAAAAAAAGTGTGTACAGCCATAGATTTGCTATCATATCTTCTCTTAACATTAATATTTTTTTTGTTTATTATTCTTAATCTAAATACCACAAATCTTTTAATAATTTTTAAAAACAGTTGATGGCAATTTATAATATGTTCTGCGGCAACCTGACTAAAGTTAGAAATTAAATAATTTTTCCAATTAATATTTTCAATATTAAAATATTTTGAATAGTGTCGGAACATCTTTTCTAATAATATAAATAGTTTAAATGTTTTTACATTGACAAAAAATAATGAGTTTTTAAAATAACATTTTAATTGTACTAATCTTGTAAAGGAATACTCTATTGAAGTTTCTGATGTTATAGATTTTATGCAATTGTTACATGTTTTATATATTTTCATAATAGATCTTACAATATATCCAGCAATATTGTATAAAGAATTTAACTCAAGAGTTGTTATTATAATTTTTCTGTGGAATTTTTATTAAAAGATGGAATTTTATCAATATTTGCTAGATTATTATTTGAATCTACCACAAGTTTTTTGTTCTTTTTCTTTCCTGATAAATATTCAAGAAATCCTGAAAAATATTCTTGGTCATCATTATCATAATTGCTGTTATCTATATGTTTCATATACATTGCAATAGATATTAATTTCAAATTATTTGTAAATTGTAAAGGATTTGGTATAACGTTTTTTTGTCTTATTTGCGAAAAGAGATTCTCAATGCAATTTTGAGTGAATCGAGAAGTTAAAACAAATTTAAAATTTCTATGAGTAATAAGATATTCAGTTAAGTCTATTACTGATTTAATACTAATTATAATACCTCTTTGTACCGGTTTAAATTGTCCAGTACCTATCTTTAATTTTATAAAAATATCAATAATTTCATTTAAAAAAGTAATATTTTCGTTGTATACATTTTCATTTTTTGTACCAAGGGCTAATTTGCAATATCTTGATGTCATAAGAGAAAACCATTTACACACGATGGTAACAAACCAGGCGGTAGTGATAAACTCTGGTTTATTATTTTCATTTCCTAATAATTGAAATGAGCTACTCACATCGTTTGAAAAAACATGTTTAGCTTTATTTACTTTCATTTTGTTGAAATTATTGCATCTAATGTCATCTATTTTTAGTTTAGGCGTTAATAAAAGTTCAGAATTATTTTGAATATCTATCAGTTCACAAAAATGTTGCAATTCAATTTTATCAGAAGGTAAGTTATACTCCATTACTACATCATTGGAAATAATTATCGTTTCATTACTGACTAATGCTGACTTAAGATTTTTTTAAATATGTGGTGGGTCGCCAATAATATATAAATATTGATTTGTATCGAATGGATGTGTGATATAATAAATTATTTTACTAAATCGCCCAGTACTTATACCCAATAATTTCCACAATGCAACATTTCCAGAACCCATATCCGATATAAAAAAGTTTACATGGAAACCTATTTGCTCTGCTTTAGCAATTATCTGAAAGATTATATTTTTTAAAGTTTCACTATTAAAACTGTTACCAGTAAAATAGTATCCCACGACATGCTTCCATCTATTACTAATACCGACAAGCATAAATACAAGAGCATGCGTTGCGCTACCTTTCTCGTTGGGAAATGTTATGTCTCCTATTAATGATCCCGTTGATGAATTGTAACATTTTTTAGGTGTCATCGTCATTTCATCAAATACTAGGCCGCATTCCAAATCAGCTTCTTTTTCCAAATATGGTTTCTTATGTATTAGGAATTCAAACATTTTGTTTGAAATTCCAGGCTCAAATTTAAAATCTTTTAATTTCCGTCGTAACGTTCTCAAACTCGAAAATGGATATCCATGTTGAATGAGTTCTTCATAGCCATTATTTTCACAAACAAATTTTAATTACAGAGCACGATGTACTGTTTTATGGGACCAATTTCGAATACTCCTCTTTTCCATGAATAAAGCCTGGATCTGATCTTCAGTAAAAATTGAATTTAAAGCTGCTTTGTATCTATTATTATTCATTTTAGTTTGCAATGTATGTATTGTTTTTCTTAAAGCTTTCATTTTTCTTCTCATATTTATCATTCGTAGATGTTGTCTTTGAATAACTTCTGCAAGATTTTCATGTTCACGTTGTTTCTTGCCTTCTTTATTTTTTCTTAAATTAGTTATAGATGAAGACTCAGAAGTATTCGTAATTATCTGAAAAAAATATTTTGCGTGATACAAATACATTAAAATTTTCTGTTATAGTGTTACTATTTTAATACTAACTTCACATTCCACATCTTGATTTTCATTATTAATCAATTCATTATTGGAAACATCATTCTAGCATGTTATCGTTTGTGGCATTATTTTTAACAACACTTCATTGTTTTCATTTTCTGCTATTGGCATTTTCTTTTTAAGAAAAAAACCGAATATTGTGGGAACAGCATTTGGTTTTAATTTTCGTTTACCGTCACTTCTTTGTTCTCACATATCTGGAGCAAAATGTATCTGTATAATAAAAAAAGAAAAAAACAAATTATTTAATTTTATCATATAATTGTTATATAACATAATTATTCATATAAAAATATACAAAAATTAAAAATAAAAATTATAGTAATTTTTAGTATTCGAAATTTGCAAATTGTGATTAAAGTGAAATAAGAAAGAAGAGGTGATATACAATAAGACATAAATAAGTTTCAATATAGAAATAAAAGATAAAAGACAAGATTCAAAACCACTTTTAATTAAATTAATAATATATTTTTGATCAATTTTATTAGAAACATGCTACTTAACCTCACAAAGATACGAATTCTTTGTAGGCGTCCAATTTTGACGGCCAACATTTTTGGCCCATGAGGCACATCGTTGAGGATCCCTGGGAAATATTTTCATTATATATCCTTTCGATGATGAGTTGTTACAAAATTCCGCTGATCATCCACCCATTTTTATGGAATTTTAAACACACAACACGTATCACTTTACACCGACATGAATTGAAAGACACATATATAACAAACACGTGTCAGACATTTGTGTGAGTGGAAGAGTGAAATAGCCTATATTTCTCTCACTCGCAGGATTTTGACGAAACATGGCGACGCACTCTTATGGCCAGTCTCTTATTAGAGGGTCTCTACCTCGTCGCACCATCTCGCAATGGCTTCACTTCCCTCGCCTAAACCACGAGTTTATGCTCGGTCTCTATATTTTCTATGTCTATGAATGTACCCATTACCCATTAATAAGCGAGGAGCACACACTTTTGCATAAACGCATAATCATAAGCATAAGGAATTTGATTGGTCAATTTCTTTATGCATAAGGAAATGGACCAATCAAATTTCTTATGCTTATGATTATGCGCTTATGCAAAAGTGTGTGCTCCCCGCTATACAATTTCGTCGATATATGGCAAAGCCAAGATCATTTATATATTTGCCTAAGTGCTATATAGAAGAAGAAGAAAAAGTCATTTATATATAAAATAATAATCTCGCGAAATGATTTGTTTATTCATTATAAACTATTTCTGAGTACAGTAAAAAGTGGACATATACAACTTTGTATAAAGTAATATATAACATATATAATATATACATTAAAAAATTTCATGATGTGATAAATATTTTTTGAAGAATAAAGCTGTGATTTAAAATTAAATTATAAAAAATGTGGAGCTTGCACATATAACGACACACACACACACACACACACACACACACACACACACACACACCACACATACAATAGAGTAAAATCAATTGCTAAACAATACAATATCAAATGCATCATAATTTCATAAATGTCTTTTTTTATTAATAGATATGTAACCTAAAGATATGATATAATAGAAAATGAAATAATTGCATGCTAATTATGAATGCGAATCTATTATCAAATAACTGTATCGCGTGATCAAGCATCAATCATTACTCTTTATTTTGAAAAATATAGCCTTGTAATATTAATGATTATATATATATATATATATATATATATATATATATATATATATATAATAATGTAGTTGTAAGACTGTGTGTATAGTATGCTATGTATGTAGGCTACCATTCTATTAAGTGTATATTTTTCAGACACATTCCACGTAACAATCGCAACGCTCATGGACATCATCTGTCTCTGTTTAACTTTCAGTGAACAAGAATAAAATGATATTGTGAGCGTTGCAGTCGTTAAATGGAATGTGTCCATAGAGAAATGTCACACACACACACACACACACATATCTTGACTTAGATTGATCTCTGAACAAAGCGTAATTATTGCTCAATGCACTGTAATATTTATTAATTTCAGTTTTTGATGGAAAAAACGTTTTGTTTTATATTATATAAACTCTCCAAACTATATAAATACATTTTCTCCTTGAATATCATATATTTACTGAGATTTTTATTTTCATACAAAAATTCAGTTAATGTTGATTTTTAATTGATATTTATTTGATATTTAAATTGATACTTTTAGGCTGTATTCCGTTTCATGCATAATGCGCATGATGCATTACTTATTCTTATTTAACATTTGGTGAACAACAAGTAATGCATCATGCATGAAACGGAATGCAGCCTTATAATGTCATTCAATTTGATTGTAAGCATTTTTGTTATTTTAGAGTGCAATGAAATTATGTTTTATATATATAAATATTTTATTAATGTAAATTTTTCAATATAGTATCTACTTTTGTTTAAAAAATAAATTTTAAATAAGATTTTTGTTAATATAAAGTTGACTTAAGAAATTAATAATATTTAATGATATACAAATTAATAATGTACTTCAATTTACAATGTGTTTTTGCTATTTATATTTTGTATTCTTATTCACAGAAACTTTTTTCACTTCTCCGTATATTATGTTTCCGCAATTTAATCTATCTAGTTTTGTTATAAGTTTTGTAATAAAAAAACTCAATGTCTCAAAAGCTCTTATTAAAGGAAATGTCTTGAGAATTATGTGGCGATTGTATAGTAATTAAAATTAAAATTATCTTATTTTATTCTTTTAATATATTTTTTGTTTTTACAGAATGCTGTCGAAACAAATTGTTCACAGTGCTAAGTTGCATGTTATAGTGCGTTGGTTTACTCGCAGCAATATTACACAAGAAAGTAATAAAATGGACAAAATTCCTGCACAAAAAAACAATGAAACTGTAAAGAAAACTGATGGTGTCCTGGGTAAAGAGTTCATAAGCTTTTACATAAACCAATTAACCTTCGGACAGCATACAATGTGATAAGCATATGCAAAATTTGGTCAATTTTGATTCATAGTAAAATTTCTTTTATTCTTCCATATTAAATTTTTATAATAAATTTTAATTTGAGAGATATATATAATGTACATATACTATTCTTAAATATTTTTTAAATAAAATTCTTGATATTTTTGTACTATAATTTTTGTACACATGATATATTTATGTCGATTATTACAAGAGTCTTATAAAACATTATCAAGATATGCATGGTAAGTGACAAAGAGTTTGTCAACAAAGGGTTAACTGGTAAAATAAATACTTAATAGAATACTTAATAAATACTTAAATAGAATAAATAGAGCAAATAATTAAAGCGATTAATTTTAGCTTTAATTAAATTATTTTATCTTAAGTAATATTATCAAAAACTATATTTTCAAACTTGGTAATAACTAGCATATTTTTTTTGTTATTTAATTATAAAAAAGATACAAGAAGAGAAATTATTTTATTGAAAATATACTAATAAAAAATATACTAATATAATTTTTATATACAGGGTGTCCCCAATTTAAATCGCAAAATTTCAGGAGTGTATAGGGGACTGAAAAGCTAAGACAGAAAGTCCTTTAGAGATTTGCTCGTTTTTGCTTCATTTTAGAAAAAATCGCAAAAATTCTGTCTCTCATTGTCAGTTGCTCTTTTGAGTTGATTGGCACCGAATAAACTTTCCGCTTCAAGATTCCTTACATATGTAAACACTTGATGTTATCCTTTATGGTGCTAATTAATTCAAGAGAGCAATTAAGAGACCGAAACATAGATGCAGTGCACTAAATATCACTAGAACAATGTCTAGCTGCAATTAATGAGGTCAGTGATAGATGTAATGCTTGCATTGCTACAAGAGGGCAACATTTTGAACAATATCTGCATTAAATAGATGATAACGTAAGTAAAATGTAAATAAATAAGTAAAAAAACGAAAACTTATTTTGTTTCTTTTTTTGTGATTTTCTCCAAAATGGAGCAAAAACGAGCAAACTTCTAAAGGACTTTCTATCTTAACTTTTCGGTCCCCTACACGCTCCTGAAATTTTGACATTTAAATTGGGGACACCCTGTATATCTACTTATCACATATATTTTTATAGTTTATATATTTTAGGATCGCGTATGCATCGTGTGACTAATTTTGATAAGAGAATGCTGGTTTGGGTAAAACGGTATCCAAATATAGCAGATGTTCCTAGGGATATTACGTATGTATTACATTTACATTTTTTTATTATTTGTATTTGAATTAAAAATACAAACATTTAAAATATAAGTTTGATTAAAATTATTTAATAATTCAAAATATAATTTTAAATAAATTTAAAACTGTTTTTCTTTAGAGATTTTAACATATTGGTAATCACCAAGTTATAAGAAATCTAATAAATAATTGTTATAAAAAATTATTTTATTCGAAAATGCATTTATATTAATTTATTAGCTTTTTGTATAATTAATTTGTTTTATCATTTGATAAATAAATATTTTCTCTTAAATAGAGTGGACTGTTTACTTGCTGCAAGGAGTAAAGCACGAATTAAGGCCTGTAATTACATGATTATTGGTACCCTAATTGGTTGTATAGGTTCTGTAATACTTGGAAAAAGACAAGCTGCAAAAGGAGAAACTTTAGCTAAACAAAGAGAGGATTGGTTGAAAGAAATCTTAGCACAGGAGAAAAATGAATAAATATGTAAATGTAAAACAATGTAGAAATAATTTAGAAATATATATAAATATCTATATATAATTTTTTTGAGAAACAAACAGATACAATAAATTAAACATATTAGCGACTGTTATTATTATTTTGTTATATATATACTATTTTAAAGTAATACTCATAATATTTTCCATATAGCAATAAACATTCAATTATTTAATTATTTACATCTGCAGTGAATAATATAGACGTTTTATGACATAGTGTTTTCTTTTTAATAACGAGGCAAACAATATATACTATATTATACTACTCCACACGTATGTGCACGCATGCACACACATGTGCGCGCGCGCGTGTATGCATTTGTTGTAAAATTAATTTAATGAGTTTAAAACATTAATTTTTTTTTATTGACACAATTAGAAAGTTGCTGAAACTATTTAGTTATTATTTTGAAATACAAATGATTACAATTTTTTTAATCAACTATTTTTTGAATGTAAGAAATCCCTGTCAATTTTGTTAACGTATAATACAAAGATTATATAAACTAATTTAATGATTAAATTTTGTCTACAATCGGTTTGTTACTGTTTTAAATGTAAAATTTTATTAAATTTTTTATATAATTTTTGTATTGCATGTTAATAAATAAAAAATTGACAATTTTTTGTGTTCAAAACAATTTGATTTTTTCAAGTCCATTTTTTTGTTCTCAAGTAATAGCCAAATAGTTTTCAGTAACTTTCTAATAGTCACAAGTATAAGAAAGTTAAAATTCATCTCTTAAAAATGTTTTCTAACAAAACTCGCATTTTGTTATTTACTACCAAAAACTATAATATATATTTATATATAATTTACCTGTAGTACAATAATACAATTATATCTGATTTTTATTAGGGAGTTCTTAAATTATTTGCAAAATAAGCAATTTCTATGATTTGTGTATATCATATTTTTATTTATCCTTGCAAATAGTACAGTTGGAATTCTCGCTCATGAAAGAGAGAGAGAATTAGTATATATTGTATATCTTCATTACAAAATAACAATGATTCTGGAGATAAACAAATTATTGCTAATGTTTATTAATGTTTACAAAATTATTATGTACATAACTATATTGTAACAACTCATATAATATAGCAATTAGATAAACATATACCAATATATTTTCAGTCTTATTTATTTGCTACTTCTATGTGTTCACATGTGATGGTTTATAAAATCCACGGCATCTTTCATAATAAATTTGTACTGTGCGTTTTTTAATAATTTCCTCTATATTAAGCTCAGCTTTTAATAATCTCAATGTAGTTTGTTCATTTCTCAAATTTTTTATTAATGTTAGTTTTTCATCACCATTCTCTCTCAAATTTTTTAATTGTATTACTCTTTCCTTAGCGGTATTCAAACACTTCATGATTGCTTGTTCTCTTTGTGTATGCACGGATTTTATTTGTTGGAATAAATCTTTACATTGCGCATTAGGATCCACTTGGCCTTTGAAGGATTCAGTAGGAATTGTAGTATTCAACATGTAAATTATTTTGTCATCTAACAGTCGCATTTTTTTTAATGTATCCTAAAATACAATATGGTTTTCATATTTGCTATTCATATTTAATAATTATGTATTTATATTTTTATTTTATATTGCAAAATGATATAAAAATGTAGTATTGTGTATGTATGTTTGATATTATATTTTATATTCTTTTATACATATATATTTAATAATAACAATATATATATAGGCTCAGAATACTAACAAAAGTGGGAAAATTGGCAAATAAGAGTCAAAGCGCAGGTATTGGTGCACGAACTTATTATTATATTATAATAATAAATGTATATTTTTTCAAAATGTACATTTTGGACAATTTCTAAAATACACATTCATTACTAAAATATAATAATAATAAGTTCGCGCATCAATAGCCGCGCCTTGGCTCTTATTTGCTAGTTTTCCCACTGGCATATATATTTTCATATATATTTGCATAGTTACAATTTTCTAATTTTATTTTTCTAATATATATGACAATATGTCAACAGAAATTAAATAAAAATTCAGCATAACATGATATCATGCTTTAAATTGTCGGCAGAATATCGTCAGAAATTGAGCTCCTCTGTAACCACAGTGTCACGGCAGAAATGCGGCAAAAATTCAGCATATAATTGAACGGCCGTCTCAAAAGATAACATCAAAAACAGAATTGCAGTAACATTAAAAACAGAAACGCAGTATGGTCTGTTGTCATGAAATAATGATAGATACATATCAATATCATATACAATTTGTATATCAGGTTCTATAGTTCTTTCGTTTACCGCTGTATGACGTATCTATTTCAAGTTTCTTTTACGGACAAATACAAAGATTGCAAAGCGTGGCTAACAAAGTAAAAAATGTATATCTATTTTTATTAGCTTAATTTTTGATACAATTCTAACAAAGGACACAGAATATTAAATTGAAAGTTTGGAAACCAAATACATCAATAAAATTATCTATTTATTGACTGCTTGAAACAAAATAAGAATTCAATTTCCATACAAATCTTGATACTTACGAGTTATTAATAAATAAATTATTTATTTAAATTTATATATTTAATTATCTATAACTATGTCAATTATTTACATTACATAGAATGTACAATATTAACCTGCTATACATTACAGATATTATATTTACGACGGGAAAATTACAAGTAACTGACGATTTATCGTAAACATTTATGCAATAATATTTATAACATTCAGTTTTTATTGCATCTATATTAGTAATCGTGTTTTGCAGGCATGCTTTATCTTTACCATGTTTTCGTCGTCACATTGTGATAGCAGCAATAGACTTCTCCTGGTTTCTGCCTTTAATAGTTGATGAGATAAATTGTGTTTTATTCTTGTCGCGTTTCTGCCATCACATTGTAACATGGCAGGCCATGTTTGATTTCTGCCGTCAGTATCTGATATAGCAGACTTCGCTCGATATTTGCTACATATCCGCTGTCACGACGTAATAGTAAATAATACTCTATTTTCAGTCCATTTTCTTTGTTATATTATATTGGCAAACTGTGCTGCCAGAAATTAAGCTTAACGAAAACGCAGCAAAATCTGACGAAGTCATGATTGAATTTGTTGGCATACTGCTATCTGGGTGTATATATATATATATATGATATATTTTTTTCATAATAATGTTGATATTCTATTGTTAAATCAAAGTTATCTTTTTGTGTATTATACACAATATATAGTTTTCTCACACAATATATAATAAATTTCTAAAATATCACCAACCAGCATTAATCATAAAAATTTTTAATATTACTTTTTGATAACTTGAATACTATTAAATATGTGTATATTTGTTATATCCGTATAATGCAGTGTAGAAATACGCAAATGTTATTTAAACTCTATTTTCTATAAATACCTGATATTCGATACATGATTTCGATAAATACCTGAAATTCTAAAAAATCGCCACATTCCATGCTCGCGGATGTCATTTTTAGGTTAGAAATGGTAGGAACTTTTAACTATAGATGTGTTCCGTTTGACATTATTTTCGCTTCAAATTAAAGAAAAATTTTGGCTGCACTACTTGGTGTTTAAAAGAATTCTGGCAACATCATATTTGTCCTTGAAATGAAATAATGTTGTTAAAACGTTATAAATTTTTCTTTCCACATTTGCTTTCATTTTATTTTAAATACCTTTAGCATAGAGTTCTCAGAGTCTCGGAGACGCTTTCTCGCGCATGCAAGGGCAGAGAGAAAATACTTCTTCTTCTTCTTCTTGTGAATGGCACCGGGCCTGAGACTCACAGGCCCACACGGCCAAGTCGATGAATATAAATAGTGCTAATGTGTAGTTGTAGAGATCAAGTTATGGGTTAGTATCAGAAATTTTATTTAGATGTGTGAGTTACTGATAGGATGCTAGAAGGAATTCCTCTTTAGAAGAGGAGAATAGAGTACAAAAATAAGGTCCAAAGGACACACGCGTTACATGAACACGTCCGTAATCGACCAAGGCCGCAACCCGCAACGGAAGTGCAGGGAGAAGATATAATAGAGTGCGGGAGCCATAGGTAATCGTGTAAGTGAAAGCAGAGAGAAGCCTGAGAGAGGCAATGCCGGCGATTTTCGCGGGACGCTTTTTCTAGAATGTAGAGCAGCGCCATGCATCTATTTTTTAGGAATTGGAAACACTTACCCACATCCACTTTTCGGTACCGTCGGTCAAATCTCCATATGGTTCATGTCCGTGCTATATCCACTTTTTGATCTTCTCGATAGTGGTAGTACACAGTACACTGATCGCTTGACAACGAGAAATGTTGGCGCCGAGATCTTTGTCTCTTTTTCATCGCGTATGTGTGTAGTATCCGTGAAGGCACAACACCGATACGTTGAGCACACGGATGCGACCGTTGAGAGATAAATCCAGATAAGGAGCGACAATCGCGTGCTGTTCTTGTTCTTCTAACCCCAGTGAGCAATAAGTAATCAAAAAGAATTCTTAAAGTACTCAGGTTTAAGAATTGGACATCCAACAATACCATCTAAATCTAAATGATAACATAATGATGTCAATAAGTCCTCTAATGCGTCGATTGTAGAAGAAAAAAAGACATCATATAAATGACATCTTAGAGAATACTACAATCTGACTTTCTTATAAATGTCATGAAAATGTTACCATTAAGAATTGTTATTTATATTATTATTTTTACATACTTTCTTTATTATATAGAAGAAAAGTACCCAATAATATATATATATATATATATATATATATATATATATATATATATATATATAACTTTTTTATTATAAATATATATATCATACATATTTTAGAAATTTTGAATAACACAAATTTTTTTGTGTTTACATATAAAAATAAAAAAATTAATACTGGTGTATGTAATACACAGGACTGTATGTATATCAGCACCTCAGAGGTAAATTGTATTAAGTAACAAATTTGTAATTTTCAGTAGAGACTGTTCAAAATTTTTATTAACTTTTTATTATCAACGCTAATTTGCAACACTTACGAAGATATGTCAGTAATAAAGGTGATATCATTATAGATTATGAATAAATTTTAGCTACATTTGAATTGAAAATTGTTATTTATTATAGTGACTAGTACAATTTACCTATGAGATGCTAATATGATCCTTACATATAAAAATAATATATAATAAAAGTAATATTAAAATTTGATTTTTAATACTTTTCTTATATTTAATTTTCTTATTTTATATTATATTTACTCAGGTAATTGCCATATTGCACACAAGTAAAAAATATTTTTTCTAAATGTTTCATTTCTTCTTTTTCTAAATGTTTCATGTCGCTTTGAATGTTAATTTGTTCGATCTCCAGCATGTTATAGCCAACTTTTTATTACAGTTTGGATCGAATGAAAAGAAACATTTTTCCCGCTAATACTGGTGATCACTTCTGAAAAAAATTTTAATTAATTTGGTAATAAAAAATTAAAATTATAAAGTTATTATAAAATTATTAAAAATGTAAATCTCTTTAACATATATTTACTATTTTCTAAAATAATATCAGAATATATTATATTTAGAAATTATTAATTAAAAAGTGTAAAAATATAAATGTTTCCAAAAGAAATTAATTCTTGGAAGCAAGTCTTGAACGTAAAAAATATGGAATGAACAATTAATGAAAAAAATTTAACTAAAAGTAATAATCTCCATAATAACACATTAATTAAAATATTATGGGAAAAATGCAACAAAAATGTTATAACTATTTTTTTTTACATTTTGTAAGATTACAGACAACATTTTATTAGATTACATAATATTTATATATAATTATAATATTTTTATTTATTTAATAATAGTATATATATAATTTTTATTGATTTAATAATATTTAAACATCTTTTTCAACAACATTTAAACATAACGATAACATATAACAATATTTAAACAACATTTTTCTTTTTTTAGTTATATTTTATTATTATTTTATCATTTTGTTTTTTGTCAATATATTTTTATAATAATGAAAATTGCACTGAGCACAAATAGCAAGAACCCAGTAAACAATAGCGAACAGTAATAACATCATGCAATATAATATGCTTTTGTACGTATTAAAAATTGTTTTGTACGTTTTAAAAATTGGAAAGAAAATTATTTATTCAAAGTAAAAATAAAATTAATTTATTAAATTATGTTATTAATTAATTAAATTATTTTATTTTAATTATTTAAATATTAGTTATATATTTTCAATCTTAGAATATTAATGAAAAAATGCATAAGATTCCAAAAATGACGCAATCGGCGTATAAATATTAAGTACAATGTAATCAATCTGCACCATTCTGTAAGCAAACGTTTTACGTCCATGAGCCATTCATTGTAATGTGCCTAATGCTTTGCTTATGTATATATATATATATATATATATATATATATATATATATATATATACACATATAATTAGCATTGTCAACAGAAACACGATCAGTGCAGAACCGGTAGCATTAGCGTAAAATTTACATATATTGTGACGCTATATGCGTTACACCAATGCAAAACATCAACAGTTAGAATAAATAATAATTATTTTATGAATAACAATGATTAGAGTCTACCAGGAACGATTAATGTACATAATTACACTATTAGTTGATTTACGAAATAGATAAATTCCACGCCAATGCTCCACACTGGTTCTATATTGAGTGTTTCTGTCGAAAATGTTAAATGTATGGCGAATTTATCTTACTAGATATCATCACAGTAACTTCTAGGGCGTTACTGAAAAATCAAGTGTCAGTCACTATATCAGTGATGTCGTTCTATGTATGTATATATATTTATACATATATATATATATATATATATATATAATTCTAACATATTTAAAAATAATAAATAAAATATAAGAAAACAAACATACCGATAATGACGTCGACAAATTTCATACATCTCGTTTCAATAGTTTCTTTCTGTCCTGTCCATGAAAGTACTATCCACCTCTGTGAAGTTGGCCCCCCCATTTTTAAAATTTAAAAAAAAATTGTTAGAGTTCTGAGTGCCCCCCGAAGAGTTCTAAAGTTCTCTATCGATTTTAGAAAGAGTTCCGTCGTTTAAAGCACCGAAAATAGCACTTGAAGATATGAGGGGGCCAACTTCACATTTTTCGCAACTTTAAGACGGTATAACTTTTTTGTTATCAACTTTAGCACTTTGATTGTTAAGGATAATTGATAGAACTCTTTGGGGGGCTACCAGAACTCTCAATAAAACAGCCGGTTATCGATAAAAATTTTCACCCCTATAGTTCAAGACCTATAGAGGTAAAATTTTTTCTCGGTAACGGGCAGAGTTCTGTCGGTAGTCCTGGCAGCCTCTCGAAGAGTTCTAACGATAACTATTAGCACTCGAAGCGCTACGATGCAAAATAAAAAAGTTCTCGCTGGTCGAAGTCGCAAATCCGATAAATTTCTAAGTCCCATAGGGGTAAAATTTTTTCTCGGTAACGGGCAGTTCTGTCGGCAGTTCTGGAAGCCGTAAAATCGTATAAACATGTTTCGGGGTGATGTATGATCCACTATTTACAAGTGTTTCAGATATCATACGATAAAGATCATGAAAATGTGGAAAAATTTTACCATCATCATCTATAGTTTTATATTCGTTATTTATTATGACATTACGCAATTTCTCTTTATCGTACATAATGGAAAAAAATATCTAAAGAATTTAATGTAAAAGACATAAAATAATACTTTATGTAATAGTGCCGTATTGAAAATGTTTAGCATTAATAAAAAGGCTACATACCAGATATATAAATATGAAACCGGAATTTGCCCACAGCTGACCCTAGCTGTCAATGTAGTTACCGTCAAACCGCGTCATTGGCGCAATTTTCTTGTTTTGACATATGATAAAGATTTTCAACTCACAACAATACAAGTTTCATACAACAGCACAGTTTTTAATAGCGTTGAACATGTAGAATTTTGTGCCTGGAAACTACAATTTGCGGACAGCATTGATTTTCTGTTACCATTTGAAGAAAACTGCTGCAGAATCGCATCGAATGCTTGTCGAAGCTTACGGTGAGCATGCTCTTGGTAAATCACAGTGCTTTGAGTGGTTTAAAAGATTCAAAAGTGGCGATTTTGACGTGAGAAACGAAGAACGTGGAAGACCACCGAAAAAGTTTGAAGACAGCGAATTGCAAACATTGTTGGATGAGGATGACGCTCAAACGCAACAACAACTCGATTTGAATCAAGCTTTGCGTGAAAAACGACCAGAATATCAAAAAAGGCAACACAAAGTGATTTTGCTTCATGATAATGCACCATCACACACAGCAAAACCGGTCAAGGAAACGATTGAGGCGTTTAGTTGGGAAATACTTTCGCATGCGGCTTTCTCACCAGACTTGGCTCCATCCGATTACTACTTATTTGCATCGATGGGACACGCACTTGCTGAGCAGCGCTTCACTTCTTACGAAAATGTACGAAAATGTCTCGATGACTGGTTTGCCTCAAAGGAGCAACAGTTTTTTTGGCGTGGCATCCACAAATTGTCAGAGAGATGGGGAAAATGTATAGCTAGCAATGGGCAATACTTGGAATAACATATTTTTTATCATTCTCATACAATAAACGTATATTTTCTATACAAAAATTCCGGTTTCATATTTATATACCTGGTATAATTCGAAAGATAGTACTTTATATATATATGATTATAAACTAAGGAAAATTAGTAAATTAAAGAGGATTGTTACAGCTAATAAATTTAAATCTAAAGTACCATAAAAAAACCTAAAGCTAAAATAAAATCTAAAATATGAAAAATCTAAGTTTAAAAAGGAAAACCTAAAATAAAGTATAAAACACTTAAAGGCTAAAAAACATAAACCAAAAGAAGAATAAGAAAAATCAGGAAAGTCAATGGAAAGGAGACAAAACTACGGAAATGATTATACGAATTAATGAATGATTATACGTATCAAAATGCCAACTGTATCGTAGCACTTCTCATAATCGTTATGCCGATAATAGAAGTTACGACTGAAAAGACAACATTTGCCTCGATCGCTTTCTGATAAAGAATTAACTCTCGTTGCGATACTCTTTCTTTTACTATTTTTGGATATGTACTTATGTACATATTCTATAGATATATTAATAGGGATAAGTAAGAGTAGAGCTATATGTAAGACTATTGATAGAGATGAGATTTTGGTGGAAACGATAAACAAAGCAACAACGTTAAACATAAGAAGAGACATTAGATAAGTTCTCTCTGTTGTTTAGCGCTATCTTTTTTTCATTCTTAGCGCTATCTTCGTTTCAGTAGCGCTGCTCTTTTGTTTATTGCTCCGCCCATCACTCACCCCACCATCGTCATACTGTGCGGCACTGCATACGGCATAAGCTTCTGACTCATGAGCTAGCAAGCCACGCGAAGGAGTAGAGTAGCGGAATCGCAACGACAGTTAATCCTTTATCAGAGCGATCGAAGCGAACGTTGTCTTTTCAGTCGTGTTATTCCTATTATCGGCATAACGATTATAAGAGCTACGATATAGTTGGCGTTTTGATACGTACAACGAGTATCATCATTTTCGTAATTTTGTCTTCTTTCTATTGACTTTCCTTAACTTTCCATTGATTTTTCATTGACTTTCCTTTCCATTGACTTTACTAATTTGTTTTATTCTATCTTTTGATTTATGATTTTTTAGCTTTAAGTGTTTCATACTTTAGATTTTATTTGTTAAGCTTAGGTTTTTCATATTTTAGATTTTATTTTAGTTCTAGGTTTTATTTAATTGAACTTTAGATTTAGATTTCTTTAGCTGTAAGAGTTCTCTTTAATTTACTAATTTTCCTTAGTTTATAGCTATATATATATAAAGTATTATTTTATTTCTTCTGTATTAAATTGTTTAGATATTTTCTTCCAATATGTACGATAAAGAGAAATTGCGTGATGTCATAACAAATGACGAATATAAAACCGTAGATGATGACGGTAAAATTTTTTCACCATCTCATGACGTTTATCGTACAATATCTGAAACACTTATAAATAGTGGGCCACACATAACGCCGAAACATATTTATACCATTCTAAAAAATGATAGAAGCGGTATGTACAGCGCCGTATTAAAAGCGTTTGGCATTAACAAAAAGACTACATATAACGATTCGAAAGATAGCACCTTTAATGTAAGCGATAACACTTCCACTTCTGAATCTTTAAAAAATTTTAAGCTTATTATTTCGGAAGAAAAGTGGGCGCAAATAAAACGTACGCGCCAAACATACGGACGTGACAAACGGAGGTATACAGAGTGATTCAAAACAACCTTCTGTCCTTACACTGTCATATACTTGACACTATTCTAAGACGATATTTTTTTTGCCAAAATTTTTTCCGAGGCTTAGTTTTTAAATTATAAGCCAAAATAGTTAACGAATTACGGGCCGCGTACACAAGGCAGGCAGGAGCGGAGCAACTCACCGTCCCATACTGGTGATTACGTGAGGCGCTCGCTGCGATTAACTGTTTGCTATATGGGGTGTATGTGTGAGAGAGAACGTATACGCGTATACACACAAATACACATTCTCTCTTTCTCACTCACTGACTCTTACCTTGTATGTAGAGATTCGTTGCCCTTATACGACTCAATAAGTAATATTTCCGTATGATACAACGAGTAACTAGCAAACTTTTTTTCACTCACAAATTGTACCACTTATCGAACTTTTACGTATTAATCCACGCACTTTATCGATAAACTGAATTTATTAAAAAAAAACGATGTTATTATACGTCATTATATTTTCATATTTTATAGTTTTATATTTTCGAAACTATCGAATTTACAATGTCAGAGGCTTTAGCCGATCACGGGACACATGATAGCGTCCGCGTCGATCACGCGTAATGTGATACATTCAGTTGTTCGGCAGCCGGCAGCCGGCATGCCGGCAACGCTAGTACCGATACAACTTGCTTGTTGTCGTCGCGCAGTTTCCGCATCGAATAACGCGTTTCTTTCTTCGAGATATTTTAATAATTAATCGGTAGTAATCGGTAGATTGTGATTAACCCTTATAATCGTTAATAAATTCAATTTATCGATAAAGTGCGTAGATTAATTCGTAAAAGTTCGATAAGTGGTACAATTTATGAGTGAAAAAAGTTTGCTAGTTACTCGTTCTATCATACGGAAGTATTACTTATTGAGTCGTATGAGGGCAACGAATTACTACATAAAAGGTAAGAATTAGTGTGAGAGAGAGAGAGAGAGAGAGAGACAGAGTGCATGTGTGCGATCAACTGTTTGCTACACGCGATAGATGTAAAAGAGATTGATTGATTGATTGATTGATCTTTATTAGCTTTCTCAGCTATTTGTAATACAAATCTAGTTTACATTAATTACAATATACTCCTTTAACATTCGCTTAAACGGCACAATTCTTTCATTCCGCGAGAAAGACAGAGAGAGAGAGAGAGAGAGAGAGAGAGAGAAAGAGAGTGCGTGTGTGCGATCAGCTGTTTGTTATACGCGATGGATATAAAAGAGAAAGACAAAGAAGAGAGAAAGAGAGTGCGTGTGTGCGATCAGCTGTTTGCTACATACGATGGGTGTAAAAGAGACAGAGAGGGAGAGAGAGAGAGAGAGAGAGAGAGAGAGAATGTGTATGTGTGTGTATACGTATATACGTTCTCTCTCACACATACACTCCATCGCATGTAGCAAACAGTTGATCGCAGCGAGCGCCTCATGTAATCACCAGCATCGGACGGTGAGTTGCGCCGTTCCTGCCTGCCTCGCGTATGCGGCCCGTAATTCGTTAACTATTTTGGCTTATAATTTAAAAACTAAGCCTCGAAAAAAATTTTGGCAAAGGAAAAATCGTCTTAGAATAGTGTCAAGTATATGACATTGTAAGGACAGAAGGTTGTTTTGAATCACCCTGTATGTCATTACAAGCAGGCAAATGGACACATGTCTTTGCTGACAAAATATGGGAACAAACAAAATTACCGTGCGCATTCACATTTAAACGCGCTAAGGTATATGTTAATAGCGATGCTAAGTGTTATACGTGATTTAAAGGTATGTGCAATGAATGTGGCGCGCATCTTGTAGGCATATTATATAATAAGCCTATGAAAGCAAATGATGTAATATTTGAATGCACTCTCGCTGGATTTTCAACGGAAACTGTACATCAGAAAAAAAGAGCATTAAAAAGATTTTTACGTGAAAAAATTGCGAACGAATTATTAGACGGGCATAAAAGTGCTAATGTTTGGCGCAATGAAGAGGCCAAAAAATTAATGACATTTGGCGATAATATTCCATCAACTTTATTCAATGCGACAGTTTTGCGCAAGGTAAAACAAACGGAATTGGACAAACGTCTACAATTGTCCAATACTGATCCTTTGCATAATTTACATATCGCCAAGTGCACTGGATTCCAGCGTACAATACATAATATAGGATTAAATCCGTTTTATTGTATGTATTGGTCATTGGAACAACAGCTTATGTATAAAAAAGCTCATAAGCAAGATGCCAATTGTTTTTTAACTATAGACGCCACTGGAAGCATAGGAAAAAAATTACGGCTCCCCAATGGAGAAAAGTCGCCACATTAATTTTTATACCAATGTGTTTGCGTTTCTGAATTTGGTAATTTTCCTGCTTTCCAAATGGTCTCTGCAAAGCAGGATGCATCAACAATAAGTTATTTTCTCTCAAAAATTGTAAGAGATGGTGCACCAATACCTAAAATTGTTGTAACAGATTTTGGGAAGGCAATCCTTATAGCAGTTGCGCGTATATTCGCAAATTGCATCGATTTAAATCATTACATGCAAATCTGTAACAATATTATTAATAATATACCTACATATTCTGATAATGTCCTACAATGTTATATAAGATTGGACATTAGCCATTTTATAGGTATGATTGCTAGATGGGAATGCTTAAGAGGAAAAGCGCTTAAATTTTTTTTAAGATGTTTAGGACAGGCCTATCAAATAGAAATTTTACGAAACTGCATGATTTTTTAAAATCAATACTATAATAGTAGCTTTGAGCGAGGAAATAGGCTTAGACGAAAATGGAATATCATTATTGTCTGAAATACATTTGAGAGACATAAATAATATTATTAAAGGCGTAATTATCGGTGAAGTTGAAAAAGATACTCTTGACAACGACGATGAGGATATTGGACAAGCAGACTGGATAACTTGGACCGAAAATGTATTTCTTGATGCTCAAGAAATTGCCCGTAATTCGCATAATGGGAGTGTTGTTAATGCGTATTATAATCCCGAAGCTGCAAAAAAAATAAAATCTCTCATGACTTATTTATCTTTATGGACAGGTATAATGAGATCACATTTTAAACGTGGTTCGCAAATTGCCACGTCATCGTTTGTCGAAGCTGAATTTTCGGATCTAAAGACCAGGGCGTTTAAAAATCAATTGCCTATGCGCATTGATAAATTTGTTTTTCGCCATCTGGAATATTTAGATGGTAGGCTTCTATTAACGGCTGGTACATTTGATCAAAAAAATATCTTAAGCAAAGATATCACGAGTTCGGTAAAGATCTCAGATGCGCCTATAGAGGAGAAATTATTCTCAATAAAAAATGAGAACGAAGGAAAAAATGAGAATATAGAGGATAATAAAGATATAGAGGAAAATAAAGATATAGAAAATCAAAACGAGAATGCGCGAGATACATTAAATAAAATAGAAAATTGGCGCTGTAAAATCAAAAGAAAAACATCGGATAGCGGAAATGAAAAAGTTGCGAAGCGAGTCAAACCAAATTACCTAACGCCATGCGCTGATTGGGATTTAGTTAGTATTAATAAGACTGTAGGTATCCCAATCTTAAAAAATGGCAGCTTATGCAATGCCACGACGATTGAAAAAGAACGAATCGTTGTGCGAGAAACTTGCGCATTTGATTCTATTTTTCAAGTCGTTGCAAATGGTATAGGTATGCGCAATGCTTATAAGAAAGATGTTATTCCGTTAAATCCTTCCGATCAGTTTATAAAACTGATAATGGATATCTTAACACGCGGAAAATCTTATGCATTTTTTCATTAATATTCTAAGATTGAAAATATATAACTAATATTTAAATAATTAAAATAAAATAATTTAATTAATTAATAACATAATTTAATAAATTAATTTTATTTTTACTTTGAATAAATAATTTTCTTTCCAATTTTTAAAACGTACAAAACAATTTTTAATACGTACAAAAGCATATTATATTGCATGATGTTATTACTGTTCGCTATTGTTTACTGGGTTCTTGCTATTTGTGCTCAGTGCAATTTTCATTATTATAAAAATATATTGACAAAAAACAAAATGATAAAATAATAATAAAATATAACTAAAAAAAGAAAAATGTTGTTTAAATATTGTTATATGTTATCGTTATGTTTAAATGTTGTTGAAAAAGATGTTTAAATATTATTAAATCAATAAAAATTATATATATACTATTATTAAATAAATAAAAATATTATAATTATATATAAATATTATGTAATCTAATAAAATGTTGTCTGTAATCTTACAAAATGTAAAAAAAAATAGTTATAACATTTTTGTTGCATTTTTCCCATAATATTTTAATTAATGTGTTATTATGGAGATTATTACTTTTAGTTAAATTTTTTTCATTAATTGTTCATTCCATATTTTTTACGTTCAAGACTTGCTTCCAAGAATTAATTTCTTTTGGAAACATTTATATTTTTACACTTTTTAATTAATAATTTCTAAATATAATATATTCTGATATTATTTTAGAAAATAGTAAATATATGTTAAAGAGATTTACATTTTTAATAATTTTATAATAACTTTATAATTTTAATTTTTTATTACCAAATTAATTAAAATTTTTTTCAGAAGTGATCACCAGTATTAGCAGGAAAAATGTTTCTTTTCATTCGATCCAAACTGTAATAAAAAGTTGGCTATAACATGCTGGAGATCGAACAAATTAACATTCAAAGCGACATGAAACATTTAGAAAAAGAAGAAATGAAACGTTTAGAAAAAATATTTTTTACTTGTGTGCAATATGGCAATTACCTGAGTAAATATAATATAAAATAAGAAAAATAAATATAAGAAAAGTATTAAAAATCAAATTTTAATATTACTTTTATTATATATTATTTTTATATGTAAGGATCATATTAGCATCTCATAGGTAAATTGTACTAGTCACTATAATAAATAACAATTTTCAATTCAAATGTAGCTAAAATTTATTCATAATCTATAATGATATCACCTTTATTACTGACATATCTTCGTAAGTGTTGCAAATTAGCGTTGATAATAAAAAGCTAATAAAAATTTTGAACAGTCTCTACTGAAAATTACAAATTTGTTACTTAATACAATTTACCTCTGAGGTGCTGATATACATACAGTCCTGTGTATTACATACACCAGTATTAATTTTTTTATTTTTATATGTAAACACAAAAAAATTTGTGTTATTCAAAATTTCTAAAATATGTATGATATATTTATTTATTTGAGCTTAGTCCTTGCCTTTCGGCTTAGGACGAACTTCCGGTTACACAATTTTCTTCATCCACTCTGCGCTTATATATAAATTTCAATTTAAATTTAAACTTAAATTTAAACTTAAATTTGCCTTCAATAGGGACTCGATTAAATCTAAAATTAAAATTAAAATTAAAACTAAAATTAAAATTAAAATCAAAATTAAAACCAAAATTAAATTCAAAATTCAAATTCCAATTGACGCTGGAGCTATATAAAATAGAATTGGATAAACTTTACAATAAAATAAAATAAAATCAAGAATCAAAAACACAATCAAAATCAAAATAATAAATATACAAATAAAAATAAACGCATCTCTATCCTTCCTCTGCCGCCTTCTTCCTTTCTTCTTCTATTCTCCTTAGTACTATCAGCCCTTGTCCATCCTCCCCCAACACTTTTTCTATCTCCTCTTTCTGTCCCGTCTTTTCACATTCCTTGAGTACATGCCACATGCTTTCTACCTCTTTCTTACATAGCCTGCATACTTTTTCCTCTTCTGCTTTCCAGTATTCTTTTTCTCTTGCTTCATTGCCGCACCTGAACCTTGCTATCGTTTTTCTATCTTTTTGCTTCATTCTCTTACTTAGATATTCTGCTCTCTCTTCTTTTATTATCTTCTTGTATTCTCTGTTGTACGTAGACTCTTCTATCTTTTTTCTTCTTTCCGCCTTTTCTTTCTCTCTTATCTTCCCTATTATTTTTTGTACTGTGTTTTCCTCCTCTTCTCTGCTTCCTTCTCTTCTCTCAGTACCATCTCCCTCCTCCTCTAATATTTTCCTCCTTATTCTCGCCCACTTTCCTTCTCTTCCTGCCCCCCACTCTTTCTTCCTCTCTTTCCAGCATTCTTCCACCAGTTTCTTCCTCGTTGTTCCTATTTTCTCTTCGTACTTCAGTGCTCTTTTCAACGCCTTCTCTTTAATTTTCACTAACTTTCCTTCCTCTACTACTATGTAATTCGGCGTTGTCCTTTCCAGACCTAGTATCCATTTTACGTATTTTCTCTGAATTCCGTCCAGTCTTTCCTCTTTTCTCCATCCCCATATTTCTGCTCCAAACAAACTCACACTCTCCACCAATGCTTCAAACATCTTCATTCTTCTTATGTAGTCCTCCCTAAATAATCTCTCTCCTATGCTCCACGTTTTCTTCATTGCAATCATTGCTTTTCTTCTTCTTGATATGTATGATATATATATTTATAATAAAAAAGTTATATATATATATATATATTATTGGGTCCTTTTCTTCTATATAATAAAGAAAGTATGTAAAAATAATAATATAAATAACAATTCTTAATGGTAACATTTTCATGACATTTATAAGAAGTCAGATTGTAGTATTCTCTAAGATGTCATTTATATGATGTCTTTTTTTCTTCTACAATCGACGCATTAGAGGACTTATTGACATCATTATGTTATCATTTAGATTTAGATGGTATTGTTGGATGTCCAATTCTTAAACCTGAGTACTTTAAGAATTCTTTTTGATTACTTATTGCTCACTGGGATACCTATACTCTGATCCTTCTCCAACACAGTTGTTGCATTGTCTTCTACAAATTCCATTGGAATTGCATCAGATTTCAATTTCCGAGACTTCGTAGGGCTATAGTTAGGTAATAGCCCAAGTAACAACGATCGATCTTTGTATTGTGAAAAATGAAAATATAGGGAACAAACCCGAACTAGATAAACAAATTTTAAATAATTTATTTTATCAATTTTATTATATATTTTTTTTAATTTGTTAAATTCCATTTACCACTTGTCAGTATTATATACGTACTATATTGTTTGGATTGACGTTTTCTCTACAAAATATTTTCTATTTCGCAATCATCTCTTGATTTTTTGGAAATAAAAAGTACCTTACGTGATGTATTTTTACACTTTTTAAACGAATACGACAGCATTATAAAAAGGGCATGCAAAACTGTGCATAATAACACTGTGTTTCATGACACTATTTCGTTTAAATTCAGCGTCGTGTTGCTATGGTGATTTCGTAAGATGGCGGAAACTTGGTACTGCACAGACTGTGATCAAAATTCGTCCGAGAAAATAGTTTAGGGCTTGAGCAGAATAACTAACTTGACAATGTTTTATGACTTAAGTCTTTGTCTTGAAGTAACGCACAATACTGTACTACAGTATTAATGTCATAAAACATTGTCAAGTCAGCTATTCTGCTCTCCCACACCTTGTTACTTACACCATGCACAGCACCAAGTTTCCGCCATCTTGCGAAATCACTATAGCAACACAACGCTGAATTTAAATGAAAACCCAGTGTTTACCCAATAAACACAAAGTAACAGTAACATAACATTAATGTTATAATTTGCCACTCAACAACATAACTGTTACGTACAAGGCATGTTATATTGCAGTTATATTGTTGACTGGGAAATTATAACATTGATCTTATATTACTGTTACTTTGTGTTTACTGGGTAGTGTCATGATACACATTGTCATTATGCACAGTTTTGCAACAGTTTCATAAAAGTTTCGTAAATGCAATACAAAAAACCCTTTTTATAATGCCGTCATGTTTGTTTAGAAAATGTAAAAATACATCATGAAATAACAATAATATAAGGTATTTTTCATTTCCAAAAATCAAAAGATGTGGAAAATATTTTATAAAAAAAACGTCAATCCAATGTTATGTATATAATACTGACAAGTGGTAAATGGAATTTAACAAATTAAAAAAAAAATATATAATAAAATTGATAAAATACATTATTTAAAATTTGTTTATCTTGGGTTTATTCCCAACATTTTCATTCTTCATAATACAAAGATCGATCGTTCTTATTTGGGCTACTACCTAACTATAGCCTTGTGAAGTCTCGGAAATTGAAACTTGATGCAATTCCAATAGAATTTGTAGAGGATAATGCAACAACTGTGATGGAAAAGAATATGTGTAGAATGTGTATAAAGATAAACTTTTCTTGCCCGAATCTTTGTTTTAATATCCATTTAAATTATACAAGATGGCGGAATTTTGTCACTCTCTTATTGGTCAGTAGAAATGCCTGCGCAGTAGCATACCTTGTTACTTAGGGGAAGTTCCTACTGAGCGTGTCGCGTTACGAGGTAGCCAATCAGAACGTCTGTTTTATTGCATCATCTCCGATGCGATTTTTTTGTGCGACGCGTCGGGTTGGTTCTATAGATATATAGACTGGATTGAGCATTGTGAGATAGACAAACGTGCGCTTGCTGTAGAAAAAGAGGTACTATATGGAAGGCCAATGTTTGTCTCTTTTCTTAGCATCTCATTGGTGATTTTCTATATGGAGGGAGACAAAATCACCAATAAGATGCTAGGAAAAGAGACAAAATTGGCCTCGCATATAATACCTCTCTCTCTACAGTAAGCACGCGTTTGTCTATCGCAACGCTCAGTCCATTCTATATGTTTATGGTTGCTTTGTTTGGTTGCCCGACATTCTCGTGTTCGTCATTGCTGGTCATGGCCACTATGTCTCGCTAGTGATATAATTAGCAATGTAAAAAAGAAATAACTTTAAAAACTTTGATAGTAGTGATACTGGGTCGGTTCTAACTCAGGTCCTCTGGGGGGTATGAGGGGCGAGGGGAAACCGGCGCGGGGGGTGGGGGTATGACGTCTCGGGAAGGGGGGGTACGTCACGGGGAGGGGGTACGACGTCACGGGGGGGGGGTATGACGTCACGCGGGGAGACCGCGGCGGAACGGTAGGCGCGGGGTCCGCGGAGAGGGGGAGTGGGACCGCGGCGGAACAGTAGGCGCGGGGGCCGCGGAGAGGGGGAGGGAGATCGCGTCCTAACCGATAGGCGAGGGACCCGCTAACCTAACCTAACCGATAAGCGAGGGGTCTGTGGTGAGGGGAAAGGGGGACCGCGCGAAACCGATTGGCGAGGGGTCCGCGGGGAAGAGGGAACGCGAAGGTACGATGCCGCGAGTAGGTGTTAGAGAGATAGTGCGAGGCGTCCGCAATGTGTAAGAGAAGGATAGCGCTAATGATATTCTATGGGCGTGGAAGAAGGATAGCGCGAGACGTCCATATGAGCGTAAGACAAGGATAGCGTTTGCATGCACGTGGGAAAAGGATGGCGTGAGGCGTTCGCAATGTGTGGGAGAGGGATAGCGCGAGGCGTTCGCAATGTGTGGGAGAGGGATAGCGCGAGGCATGCATGTAGGAAAAGGAAAGAAGAATATGCAGAAATAATCGATACTTTAATTATAATAATAATAATAATAAGTTTATTTAATAATTGTGTGTATATTACAATGTGTGTGTGTGCATTGTCTCAAACATTTTAGAGTAGGAGATGTATCACTTACGAAAAACGCTTACTCTCAGCTCTTGATAAGAAAATAAAAGTTAGCATGTTTCCACGAGCAAATATCTAAAGTCTTTTAAATATGAATAATATATTATTATAATATGTAAACCACTATCGAACGGCAATCGAATGGTTATGAACGGCTATTGAACGGCTATCGAATAGCTTTGAACGACTATTGAACGGCTATTGAACAGCTTTGAACGACTATCGAACGGCTATTGAACAGTTTTGAACGACTATCAAACGGCTCTGAATGGTTTTGAACGGCTTTGAACGACTATCGAACGGCTTTTGAACGGCTATCGAACAGCTATTGAACGGCAATCGAACGGCTATTGAACGGCTACTGAATAGCTTTGAACGACTATCGAACGGCTTTTGAACGGCTATCGAACAGCTATTGAACGGCAATCGAACGGCTATTGAACGGCTATTGAATAGCTTTGAACGACTATCGAACGGCTATTGAATGGCTATTGAACGGTTTTGAACGACTATCGAACGGTTATTGAACGGCTATCGAACAGCTATTGAACGGCTTTTGAACGGCTTTGAACGACTATCGAACGGCTTTGAACGACTATTGAACGGCTATCGAACGGCTTTGAACGGCTATCGAACGGCAATCGAATGGCTATAAACGACTATTGAACGACTATTGAACGGCTAACGAACGACAATTAAACGACAAAACAATTATTTATACACCATTCAAATATTAATGTCATGTACTGAAATGTAACATCTATATTTTAATTAACTAGCTGACGCCGCTATCTAACGTCACGTACTGAAATTTAATACTCGCGTACTGGGATATGAAAGAGGAAAAGGGAAGAATAAAAGAGAATAAAATATATTTCAACAATAGTTTATTCTAAATAATGTTTGGGTGAATCTTTATGATGATTCGTCCACCAATTGAATATTTTAAATACATTTTGTAAAGCGCAATTTTTCAAATGTTTTTCACAGCGCATAATATTGGTAACATCTAGCTTATTTAACGAAGTGATATCTTCATAGTCCGCATCCAAGGTCTCAATAATAACGTCGTTTCTCGCATCATCGTCAAGTATATCGACAAGTATTATTGTCACCCGATACAGCAGTCACTCGCCTTCTCGCAAAAATATTGTCCCTCGCAAAGATATTATCTCTCGCGTGCTCCGTGCTTCCGTTCAACACAAGCATTTCATTTGTCAAACGCTTTATTTTTGCCGCCGCCGTATATGCAATCTTACGGTAATTTCCTCTCCTCGAAAATCGAGCAAATGTCCTTCTTGATCAACAATGCGTATCGTTAAATCAGTAATGCTCCGTGCGACGATCGGTAGATAAATGATCTGTGCTGGCGTTTCTGATATTTTATATCCTGGCGGCACGCTCGGTGAAAATTCATGTATCGTGTGTACGCGCTTGTCATTGCTGTACGCGCCAGTGGTTACGCTGCATTCTATACGAATAATATTTACGCTAATAATATTTATTGGTACATCCGATTCGTGCCATTTCCGCGGCTATAATATACGATTCGACGAGAATCCCAACAACGATCCAACGTTGCTCAGTTTACTAAAATTTATTCTATAGACACATTTGATTTCACTTTTTACCGTATTATGATTAGCGCGAAGCGTTATTGGATATTCATCGTGTTCCTCGCCATCAACAATATCGTTGGAATCAACTACGCGTCGATGTCGTAAAATTGCATGTCGGAGATATTCGTTTATAGCGTGTAATTCGTACGATCCCTCGGGAATCGTAATTTCCTTATCGTCGTTATCAAAATAAAATTTATTATTCCAAGAATTCACGTTCGATATCGTATGATACGTTTCAAAGTCCGTTAAACCAAGCTCGTAATCACCATCGTCTAAATCTATAGCCGGAAAGTAACTTACAGCAAGCGCGCACTCTTGCCGGTCAACGTAAGTGTAAGTGACATGCTGGAAAACTGTCAAACGAATACTGAGTCGCGACGGTGAATTGTCAGGCTTTAAATTCATATCGATCATCGACCGTTTGAAGAAATCCAAGACACAATTGTCCACAAATACTTTGATTATAATTTTGATAGGCCGTGTGATTGTATTCTATATATGCAACATTCTGTCCAAAATATCGCACTAATTCCTTGGGCGGTCGCAGATTTCCAAAACTATCGAAATATACTACACGATCTCCCCTCTTTGCATACGCAACCCAATGAGTACCGAAACCATCGACGTCATCCAAATTGACGATACCGCTCTCATTTCGCCGTACACCGTTTATCGGTAAATTATTGCGCATGAAAACACCTCTATAAAATGATCGTAAGATTGCGAGAGAGATTGTAAAAACGAGCGAATCAATCCGCAAAAAATATCGTTCTTTAAAAACCGGTCAAATGGAGGAAGACGTCGCATTGGAGAGGCACTTTAAACCAATTATCGAACCTCTAAAACAACTTGTCGAAAATACAATCAATGTGGAATCTAATGAAGCAAAAATCGAACCATCGAATATGCTCGAAGACAAGCATCTGAAAAAAGAGTCTGGAACAAAGCGAAGTAGGTCAAATATATCATTGAACGATTCGCTAATAACTTCTACTCCAAATCAATCGAAACGTAAGCGAATGAAACAATTATCGAATGTGGTTACTTCTACTCCGATAAAAGATGTATAATCGAGTCAAATATTGCATGAAAGATCGTCTCCGTATGTGGAAGAAGTTTTCGAAACCACGCCTGAAACGCTTGTGACATTGGTTCAACATCTGCTACAAACGTCCGAGGGTCAAAATACATTGCACACACATCTGGGTCCACTAGGGCAAAAATATGTTGGAGCTATTTTGAGTCAAGATAAAAATAACAGTATGGATTATGTTTACGGTGTTAAATTTTGCAACGAAGAAATGATGATTGGTGATCAAATTTTTGATGTGGATAAAGATGACAATATAATTATCGGTGGAATAAGATACGTGGGAACACCAGGTCTCTATGAGTTGATTTTCAAGAGAATACCCGACGGTGACGTATACAATGACGATGATAAAATTAAATACAAAAATATATTACTGGCGACAAATGCGCATAGACGTGGCAATGATATGCGTAATCCAGTGTTAAGTAACAAGGGATACAAGTATAAAAATATAATAGCACCATTAATCTCTATTAAAAAAGCTGGAAGAGGTATAAATATACCGCGCGCTATGACGTTAAACGATAATAAGATCGATTACGTGCATTGGAATGATCCCAACGAGTTGGTTGATCGCTTGCGTTTGCTGGAAGCTTCGCGTCAAGCCGGCAACAATGCCCACGACAATGAAATATTATCAATTATCGAGGAACTTTACGAAGCTGGCCTTATTATAAATTAATCTATGCGTCGGCGAAACGAGTCAGTCTGTCATTATTGTTTGTATCGAAATGTCGATTAATAAATTTGGATTATCGTTGGGAACACCAAACAACTCATACTATCAATGGAATGGATTACTAAGAAATTATGTGCGCGATAATGCTCTGTGTGAGACAGCCTCCGGCTTTGACGCAAGGTCGCGCAAGATACGACGCGTAGCGCAACCGGAAGATGATACTGATGCAGCAAACAAACAGTACGTGGAAATACGTATCAAGCTTTTGGAAGACAGACAGGAAGAACTTGAGAAAAAAATAATCACGCTCGAGACGAATGTGCAAACGCTGCAAATAATGATGGATGAGATGCAGAAAATGCTTCGGTATGCAACTCACGCGCAGACTACATCTAATTCAGCACAGGAGACGAAAGATATATAAAGAATATATGTGGAGGAATTATCTCATTATTGCAAATTATGCCTCGATCAAATATGTCGCAAAAGACTTCTGAAAAACAGCTGCTTGTGGAAGAATTGCATGCTCCAGCGAGAAAAAATTTCCCACGTAGACGTGTCATAGTACGCGGATACGATGATCTGTGGCAGGCGGACGTGGTCGAGATGCGTCTATAGGCACGATTCAACAAAGGCTGCAACTATATACTCATAGTTATCGATGTGTTGAGCAAGTATGCGTGGGCTGTACCGCTCAAGAGTAAGAGTGGAAACGAGACGGCTGATGCTATCGCAAAGATAATTCGAGACGATGGAAGATGTCCGAAAAATTTTCAAACCGACAGAGGAAAAGAATTTTACAACGCAAATGTACAGAAACTCGTGAAGAAACACAGCATTAATCATTATTCGACGTACTCTATCATGAAAGCCTCGGTCGTGGAACGATTCAACCGAACGTTAAAGAGCAATATGTGGAAAATGTTTACGTTTAATGGAAATTACAAGTGGATCGACGCGTTATCCCGGCTCGTTAGAGAGTACAATGCGCGAAAACATCGCACTATCGGCATGAGACCTATCGATGTTACCCCTGCGATCGCCGATAAACTTTTAAATACGGTATACAACAACGTAAAGATTGCGGCACCGGCAAGATTCAAAGTAAGCGATCCGGTACGCGTGAGTAAATTCAAGACCATTTTTGACAAAGGTTACACGCCAAATTGGTCGACCGAAGTGTTTAAGATCGTTAAAGTGCAAAAAACTAATCCCGTGACCTACGTACTCAAAGATTCGCGCGGAAATCCCGTCGCCGGCGGATTTTACGAATACGAGTTACAACGCGTTGCCAATCCCGACATACATCTCGTGGAAAAGGTAATACGCAAAAAGGGCGACGAGGTTTATGTGAAATGGCTGGGATTTGATGCAACGCACAATTCTTGGATACATAAAAATAATATATTATAAATATGTTAACAATAATATTAAAGATATTTTACAAATATATAAACAAAATTGTACACTTTATAAAATATACATATAATTTACAATAAATATACATATAATTTTAATTTACAATAAGTATACGTAATTTTTTATTTACAATAAATATACATGATTTTTATTTACAACGGTATTTTGTAATGTCCCCACGGTAGCGTGTCGGTGGTTTCGGGTACGATATACCGCTTGTCATCGTACGGACTTAGAACAATATTTGTCTCGCGAATAGTGTATACTTCGTGTAATTTAGATCTTATACAAGACTGCTGACGCGTCATTTCAATCTCTTCGTTCAAACACCGCGTGTAATCGTTGAACGTTATCGTTCTCGCGACGACGTGATTTTTGACGCCTTTTACCTTTTTTGTGTCTTTCTTACCATCTACTCGCAACGCGTACATTTTTGCCCTAAGCCCGACGAATTCGGTCATGATGGCGCCATTATTTTCATCCTTCATTAAACCCGGTATCTTTTTATTCGCGAGCGGTATACCGTACACATTGTCCACCGCATAATCGCTGGTATCGAATCTGTCGACGTTGCGCTTTATATTCTCATATACATCTTCACACTCGATGTGATATATGAGACTGTCGGTGGCGGTGTACATGACTTTACATTTCTCTCGATACATAGGTATCATATAATCGTGGTGAAACTCGTACAAACATGTCTTGGATATGTCGAGTATACACATACCCACGTAGATTGGTTTATTAAGATTCACCTCGAGATTGCGCAATTCAACGGCGATCAAATTCTCCGAAAACATGCTTCTACTATGAAAATTTGGTTTTGCGATCATCGCCTCTGCGCCATATCTTCCATCCCAATGTGTCACGAGCTTAATATTAACGTGATTGCGCACATTTTCCATCGTTTTGCCAAATACCGCATTATTCATTAATTTATATAAATTTTTTTCAAAATCATTTTTCGCGAGTGTTCAGAATTGTGTATTGAGTTCGATATAACTGCGAAGCCATGGAGATTGCGAAAACTGTAATATTCGGTGTATTTTTGTAACGCGAAGTCCGTGTCGCGTGCATTGCTGCAGGTTGCAGTAATGCATTACGTAACGCTTCTTATCGTATAAGGTTGCGAGCAGCTTATCCTGCCGCTTACCAGGTGGTTTGTCGTGTGTCGGGCAAAACGGTAGGTCAGTGTGCGCATCGTGAACACGTTGCGGATACTCGAGATCGACTTCAAGGATGTAGCCTATAGGCGAATCGAGCGCGATCGATGATGTATCAAAATCGGATACGTCGTCGACCCATCGAAAATCTGCATAGGGCAAGGGTTAACACATTGCCCATCCGTACAAATTATTTACATCAAAGTACGTGAGATACGTTGAAGATTTCGATGGGTCGTACGACTGCATATACTTATTATTAGCATGTGCGTATCTGTTGGAACATTAACTCAAACCGCCGCGTATTCCGCGTTCGATAAATAAAACCATGTCTATATCCGTAAGCAATTCGAATGTAATATTTGTATGCTTCAACATGGCGTCCCACGTGTATCCGGGAAGAGTATAGTAATACGCGGGGTCGAGCCCATAACTTTTAATACAACTCTCGCGGAAATTTTCAAAAATATCTGCTAATAACAAGACATCAATTTTGAGATACAAGTCGCTATATTCGCCCAGCGTTCGAATGGAGAACCGCTTCCACACGTTCCCGGCGTGCGCGTAATCGCTCTCGGATATCGTGTCACCGGTCAAGGAACTGTAAAATGATTCGCGCGGTAGTAAACACGTATCTTGCAACCTGTCGACGCAGTCAATATATTCGTACGGAAAGACGCCCTTCCGTGTTAATAAATTGAAATTGTCATTCGATAAATTTTGAAATTCAGATTTTAAAATTGTGTTTGTCTTTATTCAAGAATGATGCCAATTTATCGAGACTAGCTGTGAGAAATTTATACGAATCGATAAAACGCAATTTAATATGATTTGATTTCTCTTCGGTAAGTTTAACATTTTTCGTAAATGATATATATTTTTCCTTTGTTATCGGATGTAACTCGATTCCCCCTTCGAACGCTATAGCTATTTCCTTGATAATGAAGTGCGCGTCGTAACCGGATAAATTATGAAAAACTATTGAAATGCAAAAAGAATCTTTATAATTTAAATTGCAATTTGAATGCGCGGAACCTCTGTATCGCCCGGTCAGATGGCAATGATCGCGTACGCGTGTATCGTCTTGTACGAATGGTTTCTCGCAAATGTGACATTGTGTCGCGCTATGAAAATTTTCACATTCATCAGATGTTAAATTTACCATGGGGACATTAGCTGATAAAATAATTTTTACACGTTGCGCTAAATTTTTTAGTTCCTCGACGAACCATGATATGCAATCGATATCGCGACGAGAATGATACGCGGATAACGAATCATCGTACGAACAATGTACATAATATGCTAAGCTAAATACTTTGTGATATTGGTAGTTTCTCTCTTCCTCCGTCTTCTCTAAAACGCACTCCAGATCGGCGGCCGATTATAGTTGTTGAACGTGAGCCACTTGTCCTTATCGCTCGGTAATCGAATAGCGCACTCGTTCATCTCTCGACAGTCCACCGTATGTGATTGTAACTTGTCGTTCGAGCCAAAGTAGTGCAAATATCTGTAAAAGAAATAATTTTTAATTTTTGTTCAAAGATTTCTGTAATATAATTTATTAAATATATACGTACCGATCGCAGATATATTTCTTGTGTTCTTTTTTGCTCAATTGCGAGCTCACGAGGCGGGATAGATTCATGATCCACGCGAAATGTCCAACGTTGTTGTCTTCCACGTACAACAGGTTGACGTGTTTGTCTTTTTTCAGCTCACTCAGACGTATCGGGACAATGTTCTTTTCCTCGATACTATATACATTGATTGAGATATCATTGGCAAGTTCGAATTTTTTAATTTAGTTCACAGTCACTGGAAACTCAATGTCTTGGAGATTCAGCACTGTTGTGTAATGCGGGTACGAAGATTCCCGATCCGCGTTTCTTTCGGCTGGATATAAAGCGGCGACCACAGACCACGCGAAACACGCATTGTCATTAGATTGCACGTTGATTACCGCTCTCTTCATCGTTATTTCTCGCGGTAATTTAATGTGGCACCCCGCGCGCAATGGATTATATTTATTTATATTTACATTTAAATCGAGTATTCGCGATAATGCCCACCCGCTATCGCGTTCCTGAAATTCTTCGAGCGATGCTAGAGTGGGCTCGACAACGCGCCGCTCGTACCATTCGCGTAAATCGGATGTGCGAAAGAGTTCATAGTTTCTCGTATTGATACTTTTATTTGCGCGTTTATCACCCGTCACAAATTCACCATTGAATACTGTATTAATTTTCACATTAAAGTGTTTTTTCAGCACGGTTTGCACGTGTTCGAGCACAATGTCTTTAGCATCTTCGAAAAATTGACGAGGCTCGATGTGATTATGATTTATAACCGCACCAGTCAATATGCGGCTCTCGAACGCCGTATCGATCTCTCGCCAAATCAATCCGTGTTGCCGCGTGCTGCATCCTGCACCCGCGTGTACAAAACGCATGCGTAACGAGTGCTTCAATCCCTCGAGTCTTGCGATTCGGGCAATCAGCGATTGTCGAATTCCAATCGATAATCGTGGACGTTTGATTCGACTTTGCTCTTCCAATGATTCGATATATTCATCGCATCGTTGCTCCCACGCAATGTACTCCTCTATCGAATTCACCCTTGCAGATTGCTCGCGTAGATTTCGTTCGGCATTGTTTTCCGCCATCTTTCTAAATTTATGCCAAAAATTTTTGCTAACACGATGTGCTTATTAACAGCTCTTGTCTCGGAACTCTTTGCGAAAATACTGACAGGGTGTGCCTCTTTACCTCGATTTTATATTCTATCCCGATGTCTCTTTCCATCATGTGTATCTATCTAAATCTTTATTTCGCAATTTGTCACGTACATTTTGGCTAATGTCGATTATTGCATTTTGTCGTCTAGAGATGATGCCAAATCCCAGGTGTATCACAAAAGTTTCAAATTACATTCAGCTGTCCAAGTATGTTTTTTGTATGTATGTTAATTTAATCATGAGGATTATCCTTATATTTTAGGATTTTGTCATGTTTTAACACGCGCGTTTGAAATCTGATATCTATAGGCGATGTCATCGCGAAGCAGCCGCACATCGGCGCTTGAAAATTTTATATTACGTTGCATTTTTGTGCATTTGGCTAAATCTCACACCTGGTGATGATGTCATCGCGAAGCAGCCGTATATCGGCGCTTGAATGGAAAAATTGAAACAGCTCTTGTCTCGGAACTCTTTGCGAAAATACTGACAGGGTGTGTCTCTTTACCATGATTTTATATTCTATTTTGATGTCTCTTTCCATCATGTGTGATCTTCCATCCAACTAAATCTTTATTTCGCGATTTGTCACGTACATTTTGACTAATGTCGATTATTGCATTCTTTTTTTTGTCGTCTAGAGATGATGTCAAATCCCAGGTGCATCACAAAAGTTTCAAATTACATGCTGCTGTCCAAGTATGTTAGTGCAATTTAATCATGAGGATTATCCTTATATTTCACGATTTTGTCATGTTTTGACACGCGCGTTTGGATATCTGAGGATGATGTCATCGCGAAACAGCCGCACATCGGCGCTTGAAAATTTTATATTACGTTGCATTTTTTGTGCATTCGGCTAAATCTCACACCTGGTGATGATGATGTCATCTCAGCCCAGATGCATCGAGAAAGTTTTAAATTACTCGTATATTAGCACAATTTAACCTTGATAATTATTTTTATATTTCACGATTTTGTCATGTTTTGACACGCGCGTTTGAATTCTGATATCTAGGATGATGTCATCGCGAAGCAGCCGCACATTAGCGCTTGAAAATTTTATATTATATTAATGCATTTTTTGTGCATTCGGCTAAATCTCACACTTGGGGGTGATGTCATCACGAAGCAGCCGTACATCGGCGCTTGAATAGAAAAATTGGAAAAAATATCGCGTCGGCAATAATCCCCACCACATTGCAATTTTGCAACGCTAATACATATTTTAAATATGTTTAATACGTTCAGTATTGCATCGGCCACTTGTGTGAATGGTTCATATAAAAAATGTATCCTACTGAAGGAAGCCGCATGAATTATTACGTTCCGATTCAAGATGCTGATGAAACTTCATTGTGTAAGAAGAAGAAATGTAATAAGTAAGTTTTAATTAACTTAAAGAATTTTTATACTTTTTAAATATTTTTTACACCTTTTAAATATTTATATAAATAATATTGTTTTTACTCCCTAGCATTTCATCCGAGTCTCGTCGCGCGGTTCGTATACTCGGAAGACGATACGCCTTAACTCCGACGTCATACAAATATTTGGACATTGGAATAAACGTTGGAGCTGTATCTTGCGTGGAATTGATTCTCGGCGATAATCGGGGCAATCAAATAATATTGCTCTTTGAAACTTGGAAATCGCTAATGCAGAAACGTGCGGACATTGAACAGCTTCTACAATCGACTGAAATCCCATTGCGGATTCGAGATTTGACATTCGAAGTGGTTAAAATATCTGATTCGAATATTATAAAAATTGAATTATCAAATAATTCTTTATATATGAAGCCGCCAACTCTATTCTATTTATTCGATTTTGAAAAATGTATAGATCATATGTATTACTGGTTATGCGAAAATACACATATTGTATATGAAAAATTCAAACAATTTGTAACTGTTTTACAACAGAATAATATCGCTAATGTATGCGACGCTACAAAAACTATACATGAAAGTGATATGTTTAACAGCGAATCGCTCATAGATTGCGAGTTATTGACATGTGCTGTAAATGATATTCTTCGCGAGGCTTGTAATAAATAAGTTATTTTACTAATTATCTGTGAATTTAATTATTTATCCCATTCTTTATGCATGAATAAAAACGGTGTAATGGATATGCACAGTCTGCAAAATTTAACTTGCGGACGCTATCTCTCTTTCAAGTGCATGCGGACGCTATCCCTCTCGCACCGCCTTGCGAATGCCTCGCGCTATCTCTCTCCCACACATTGCGAAGGCCTCGCGCTATCCCTCTCCCACACATTGCGAACGCCTCGCGCTATCCCTCTCCCACACATTGCGAACGCCTCGCGCCATCCTTTTCCCACGTGCATGCAAACGCTATCCTTGTCTTACGCTCATATGGACATCTCGCGCTATCCTTCTCCCACGCCCATAGAATATCATTAGCGTTATCCTTCTCTTACACATTGCGGACGCCTCGCGCTATCTCTCTAACACCTACTCGCGGCATCGTACCTTCGCGTTCCATCTTCCCCGCGGACCCCTCGCCAATCGGTTTCGCGCGGTCCCCCTTCCCCCTCACCGCGGACCCCTCGCTTATCGGTTAGATTAGGTTAGCGGGTTCCTCGCCTATCGTTAGGACGCGATCCCCCTTTCCCTCTCCGCGGCCCCCGCGCCTACCGTTCCGCCGCGGTCCCCCTCCCCCTCTCCGCGGACCCCGCGCCTACTGTTCCGTCGCGGTCCCCCCCTCCTCCCCGCGGACCCCGCGCCTACCGTTCCGCCGCAGTCCCCCCCGCGTGACGTCATATCCCCCCCCCCCCGCGTAACGTCATACCCCTCCCCGTGACGTCATACCTCACCCCCCTTCAGAGGACCTGAGTTAGAACCGGCCCAGTATCACTACTTTTGATAATAACATAATTTCATACATACATACATACATACTATATTCACTCTGTTTCAATCTCCGATATTTAATACACTGTTTTAATGTTTATAGGTGTCATATACTATTTTACAAAAAACAGGTCTAATCAGAAATAAATTTTATTTCTATTATATTTTAATTTAAAGGTTATGTTTCTGTTAACGTTTATATTGCGACCAATAGCCTGGCGAACTAAGGTCTGTTCTTTACAACTGAACTGGCTGCATTAGTTCAGAGCCCATCTTTCTTTTTCCAATGTGGAGAAAAAAAGATACACTCTGAACTGCTAGTGTAGTCAGTTCAGCTACAAGATCTGTTCTACAATAAATCGTTAGTCGTAAGCAAATTGACCAATCACAATCGATTATTTCAAGAATATTTCCAGAATAATCGATTGTGGTTGGTCAATTTGTTTACGACTAACGACATATGATTTATTGTAGAACCGGCTTAAAGAAGAGACTCTATATTTTTTCCGGATCTTGAAAGCGCGAAAAAGAATCGATTCTAACCTAAAAAAATCGATTCTCTCCAAAATTGGACATTGCAGAATCGATACAAAAAATCGATTTTAATCACAAAAAAAATCGATTTTTCCGGAGATCGATTCAGAATCGCCATCCCTAATTATATACATATATGTATATATGTATATTACGAACTTGAATAATGATATTGCTTGTGTAAACTTTTTATAAATATCTGAGATATTCACGCATAAAAATAGACTTCTACACTATTTTTTTCATGATATTACGAAATAAATCCAAAAGATCTCGTCAAATAGTAAGCGAGTTGTCGCAAATGTTCCATTCATCGTGCAGCAAAGATGCTTGCTCCGAAAACTTTGATAAAGTTGTTAGATCTTCTCGACGAGGAAAATCTGGACAGCAACCTCGAAAGTCTCTGCAATCAGCTGCACCAAAGCTTTTCTAAGGAAGATCGCTTCAAGGTTGGAACAGTATTATTGCTACAGTTACAGCATGTTGATTTGCTGCCAAAGCATGTTCAACGCGTCATAGCGTTAACACTGCTGTTCGATCTGTATAAAGGAGAACCATTAGCTTCCACGCCTTTCGCCAGTGTATTCGTGCAGGTTCTAAAGCAAGAAGACACTAATAATGGAAATTCAAAACTGCCCAATCACACAGGTCACATACCATTTCTATCTCATTGCGAGAGGAATTTGTTGATCAATTTACTGGGATACAATCATAAGGACATTATGAAGAAAACACCTCGTCAGATTGTAGACGAATTTTCCTTTGTCTCTGTGCCATCTATCGATTTAACTAACTTACAATTGCAATTAGTGGAACATCAATCCGAATTACCCTCTGTTAGTAAATGCGGAAATCCTGTTATTTTGCTCGATATAGATCATTCTAAAGAGACAGAATTTGATGAAAAGTCTATAAGAAACATAACGGAAAGCCTTACTGTCGGTGATCCACCTTTATGCAGACAAAGCTATCGTCCTGAATTTCTGAAGCTAGTGCCACCTCTTTATCATTCCATCAATGAAATAGCTTGGTTCAATGTCACGGAACCGACGCAATTTACAATTGAATATGATACTAGCATGTGTGTGTCAAACTGCGCTGGTGCAGAAGCTCGTAAACTAATGGGCAAGGCTTTCAAGGGTGTACTAACATTGCCGCAACAGCAGCATCTGGTCAATGAATTGGAGAACGATCCGAAGCTTGTTTATCATATTGGACTTACACCTTGCAAATTACCAGATTTAGTTGAGAATAATCCTCTAATTGCCATTGAAGTTTTATTAAAATTGATGCAATCTAGCCAAATCACAGAATATTTCAGCGTTTTAGTAAACATGGAAATGTCCCTTCATTCTATGGAAGTTGTAAACAGATTAACCACCACGGTGGATCTACCAACAGAATTTGTACATTTGTATGTCAGCAATTGTATATCCACTTGCGAAACTATTAAGGATCGTTATATGCAAAGCCGGTTGGTACGACTCGTTTGTGTGTTTTTACAATCCTTGATAAGGAACAAGATCATAAATGTACAAGAACTGTTTATTGAAGTCCAAGCATTTTGTATTGAATTTAGTCGAATCAGAGAAGCTGCTGCATTATTCCGACTCCTAAAACAACTTGAATCCGGTGATACTGGTGGGCTTAACGCTTCATCTACAAAAAATAAAATAGATATGTATTAATATATTATCATGCTTATAAATACCATCTAGAGCATATATATCATGAACAAATTATTATTGGCTAATTATTTAATTGTATATCATTATATTTATATATTATATTCTCTTTTACATGGCATCTAACTAGATTGAATATAAAATGATAATATTATGAATTAAATCAAGACATACTCAAGTATAAATATTTTTTTAAATTTATATATATGTATATATAAATTTTATTAAGAAAAGAAAAAATGATTTAAATATCATATGCTTATATATGTAGAGATTAAATTCGTTATATATATAAAACATTGGGAATAATATATTTTGAACAATTTTTGAATGTGTTTTTAATCTAGAATTTACAATATTTCTGTATTCATAACATATATACTAGCATCCCTAACATTACACATGTCCAGAGGACATTCAGAGGTTATCCAGACCATGTTTAATATCCTCTGGATGTCCTCTGGATACTCTTCGGATGTCCTCCGGAGAAGGTGTGTTGTTAGGGATGTAATAAAACAAATAAATGCCTTATTTAATAATGGTCAATAATGATAATTTATTTAAATTCTTAAAATTTTTTTACACATTCATATCTATTATATCTCAAATTTTACAAATACAAAACAGAAGATTACAATAATATTGCAATCAATACAATTTTGCGTTTCATATACATTCTATATAAATATCTTATTTATTAATATATGTACAATTCATAATATTGATCGGTTTGCGATAAGCTTCTATTTTAATATATGTTTACAATTTGCGTTGTAAGAAAAAATATATAACTGGATAAATTTCTATCATATACATATTCAAATACAGATTTTATGTAACAAATTGTAATTACAAATATCTATAAATATTATAATTAGATCAATGTAATTAATATAGATATTTATAATCCCAATTGATTAAACAAAAAGAATTTAGGATAAATTATGTGATGGAGGCGTTTGCCTTATTGTTATTGATCTAACTAATAATTTTGTTTATTATCCAATGTATTTTTCATTAGTTGTACCATTAAATATTATGAACACATCTCACGAGGGACATTCATAAAGTGTTGCGCCTATTTTCGAAAAATATATTATTTTTAAGAAGTGCTAGCCGAGACAAGTTCAACAATATAACGTTGCCGTTCCAAATGAGATGTACCAGAAATTAAAAATCGAATTTTGAGCGAAATATGAAAAATATAAATTACGATTTTACTACTGAATGCCAAGTTTTTTTTTTATTTGAAGTGTTGAACACGCATATTTTTTTGCTAAAAGTACATCTCAAGAGTAGTATACTTTATTCATTACTTATATTCATTCTTGTCTAGTCTTGTAATGGCCCAATCAATGTGTTAAACATTCTAATATTATAGAATATATAATAATTTCTTTTATTTTGCCACACTCTTGCTATGTTTATATCGAGACGTCTATTTTGATTGTGAATTGTATGTGTTCTATTTTTATATCAGTTTCCATACATTTTGATACCAATTTTTTGTCTATAAATCCATATTTAGTCCAAAATGCGATCATCGATTTTTCGCATACCTTATTTGAGATAGTAATATTATATATTGTTGAACTTGTCTCAATTAGCATTTGTCACAAATACATATATCCTTCGAAAATAGATATAAAACTTTGTGATCCCTTATCAGAATTAAACAATATTTAACATCTTATACATGCATCATAATTATATATATAATTAGATTATAATTGCTACAATTATAATAATAAACACACACATACACACACACACACATACTATAATTATAGTACTATAAGTATAATTACTATAATTATATTAATGTATAAATTAAAAATAAAATCACATAGCATTATACAATATTCAAATGTTTCATCATTTATTTTATCTGCAAACTGTTGTACCATATACTTATCAGTAATCATATATTTACATAAAAAAAGAAAAAAAAAAAATATATATATATATATAATTATCTATGTTATCCATGATGACTAATATAGTTTTTACACATAAGAAATTTACATAACATATATGCAATAGAAAACTGAAGATCTTTACAAAACCTGTAGAATATCCATACTCTTAACGATGTTTGTATGTGTTGATATCTTATTTTTTAATGAATGTAATATCAACATTATAAAATATATAAGAGTATTTCAAAAGTGGAGATCAATCGTTTGGAAGATGTGCTCGATCGGCTGTGTTGTTTTCGAGTTAACACCATTTTTATATTAAAATTTCAAAGTTTTACTTTCGAATTTTTTTGTTAAAATTGAAAGAAGAGATGGTTTTATATTTATCTATTTTATTTTATTCCTTTTTGTATTTATTTATTTTATTTATATTTATATTTTTCTTTTTTTTTATTCTGGGTAGTTCTAAAGCAGCCCACAACTTTTATTTGACTTTATTTATGTTATAAAACTCATAAAAACTATCTCTTCTTTCAATCTTGATAAAAACATTCGAAAGCAAAGCAATTTAAAATTTTAATATAAAACTAGTGATAACTCGAAAAAAATACATTTCCAGACCTACGTTCATACCAACTCTTGTTTTTGGCTCTCCAATCACCTCTCGAGCGATTGACCTCCATTTTCGAAACACCCTAGTTAATGTAGTACAGGGTATTATTAAACACTAGTATAGAATAGAATAATTTTACATTTGCCCTACAGTTTAGAAAATAATATTTCTACTATTTAAATTGCACTGCATAATATAACAATTGTTTTTATTTCTTTTTTACAGCCTTTATTTTCACTATGTTCTTTGCAGTTTTTCCTTTAGTCATGATCGATTTTCCCTTCATTTGTATCTTAACATCATTCTTGGACACCTTTTTCATTTTTACGCTTTTAACGCCAATTTTGTTGTCTTTTGCTTTAACTTTGGTAGTGAATGGTATAGTAACACCGGGTCTCACGCAGTTAGACCCGGTTGGCTTATACTAGGCTGTTACTTTAACTTTTTTCTTTCGCTTTTTCTTCTTTTTATCATGGAGAAGTTCCTGTTTTTTTGCTATACAAAATCGACAGTACCAATCTTCATCATCAGCTGGTGGAACCTGCATACCAACGCACACCCTGCAAAATATAGAAAATATTATTAATTTATTGCATATATATTAAATATACAAACTTAATGTTTTCATCTCATACTGAAATATGTACAGCATACATAAATCTATAATAAGTTATTTACCAATGATACCACGCATCACAATCATCGCAGCCAATCATTGGTGAACCATCATCCTGGTTGCCGCATGCGGGACATATCCATACTTGACGACCTCCTCGATCCTGTAACACTCATCTCAAGATAAACAGAACAGAACTTGGAGATTTTTTTGGCTAACCCAACCCATCTTGATGAATTTATTCTAGAGATTTGAGAGTAGAAAATTGTTCAAGTACATTCGCCAACATCGGATCGATTATTCAAGTGGTTTCTTTTTGTTTTGTTAATAATTTTCTTAATAAGTTTCTTAATAATATTCTGGCTTTGATTTTGCAGAGAAATATAGTCAATAGACTTCATATATTTTATCAAACTATCTACGAATAATCTTATCCATCGAAAAGAAATATTTTTAATATAACAATGAGATATTATGTAATATTTGAAAATACGTTTTTGTATTATTTCAAAATTTCTTGAGTCTTAAATAATATGTGGGACTAATGTATTTTGATGAAATGATGATTTACAATGGCACATGTGTCGAGAGATGAACTTGTCTCTTCTTTTTTAATATTCGATATGCATTTGTGTATATTTTTTAAATCATATTCTAGCTTTTTATATGTAAATCCTATTTAAAACAATTAATGAGACGAGATATTTTAATATCTACATATTTCTTTTTTTTTTGCATTATGTTATATCATATGATGTATACATCATGTTACAACATAAATGTATTATAAAGTATAAAACTAATTATTCATAGCTTCGGTGAACAGAAAATGCCTTGCAACATTCTTTGAAAGGGGTATAAAGCGTACTCACCACAGTAGTGGCTGGTGTTGTAGGCAACATGTTCCTGCCATTTTCTTTGTCTTCTTTAGCATCATCCTTTTTAGTAACTGGATCTGCTTTCACCTCTGTACCGTTAAAACCGTCAGTTATATTCCTAACGGGTCTTTGATGCTAAATTCTTTTATGGAATGTGCAAATCTCATGCAATGGTCTAATTTTATACTTTCTGCTGTTTTTATTAATGTAAATATGTTTTTATCAATATAAATTCTAATAAACTATGTATTGGTAAATCGTAAATATATATATTTCTGATTAAATAAAGAAATAAACGAATAAAAACATTTCTTATCATTATATCTTGACCAAATTCTCATAAAAGTAAAGTTTAGAAATAAAAAACACCCAAAAATGATATTAGTTACATTTCTAAAAAATATCGCATATTTATAAAAAATGCATGCTCTAATGCTACTAATTAATAGGCAAACAGCAAATTCAGAAATAGCACATAAATCTTAAAAATAGTATCTTATACATATTTGTATAGAAGAATATATACGTATGCACTGATGCAACTACAAACTTGCTAAATAAAGAAGAGAAATGAATAAGAAGCTTGGGCATATATTATTAATTAACATAACTCAGATATATAAAAAAATTACTTCTTTTTTATGGCATATACAAAAATATTAAGAAGAAACTATATTATTAATTATTAAACTATATATATCATTATTAATATATTATTAATTAATATATTATATCTTATTAATTAATATATTATACACTATACAGGATGATCCTCGTAACGGTCGCCACGATTTTTAAGGCACTTACAATAATCTGACATAAAAAAGTTTCAAACAAAAGTTGTGTGGCCTCAAGGGGGCCATAAGATGGTGACAATGATTTGACCTTGGAAAATCATTTGAAGGTTATGTGAAGGTCAACTTTAAAATCTTAAATAGAAACCCCCATTTTTTATTTAGTATTCTTGTAGCCGACATCAAGAGCTTTCCAAAACACTATAACAAAGTATTTTTTTATTAAGTACTTTTTGAGTTATTTTATATTTTAATCTGACATATTTTGATATAAAAAATTAAATATCTCGTAAAATATTTAGTTTTTGATAATCTTACCGTAATACTTCTATTTACAGAATAATGAGACAAATCAATTAGTATAAAAAAAAATTGTTTTTAAGAAAATTATTTACAATGTATTTTTTTAAACAATTATTTGTTTTTTTTGGCACTAATTAATTTGTCTTATTATTCTGTACATAGAAGTATTACGGTAAAATTATCGAAAACTGAATATTTTACGAAATTTTATTTTTTATATCAAAATATGTTAGATTAAAATATAAAATAACTCAAAAAGTACTTAATAAAAAAATACTTTGTTATAGTGTTTTGGAAAGCTCTCGATGTCAGCTACAAGAATACTAAATAAAAAATGGGGGTTTCTATTTAAGATTTTAAAGTTGACCTTCACATGACCTTCAAATGATTTTCCAAGGTCAAATCATTGTCACCATCTTATGGCCCCCTTGAAGCCACACAACTTTTGTTTGAAACTTTTTTATGTCAGATTATTGTAAGTGCCTTAAAAATCGTGGCGACCGTTACGAAGACCACCCTGTATATTATTAATTAATATATTACAAATATATTATTAATACTACAAAAGAATGTGGAAGCTTGTATGTATGTATATACAGGGTGTAACAGAGCGCCCGTATCAGCAGTTTTTTGAGGAAACAACATATTTTCGTGAAAAATGTTTTACAAAAGTTGTAGAGCTCTAAGTGGCGTATTATATAATAATATTAGTATGATCTTGAATAGCACCGTCAAGATCATATAAAAAACACTTTGAATTTTTTAAATGGAACCCCCTATTTTTCATTACATACTCTTGTAGCTTACCTCGAAAGCTTTCCAAAACACTATAATAGAGAATTTTTTGGTTAAGTACTTTTTGGGTTATTTTATATTTTAATCTGACATATTTTGATATAAAAAATAAATTATTTCGTAAAATATTCAGTTTTCGATAATCTTACCATAATACTTTTATGTACAGAATAATGAGACAAATCAATTAGTATAAAAAAATAATTGTTTTTAAGAAAATTATTTACAATGTATTTTTTTAAACATTATTTGTTTTTTTTTGCGCTAATTGATTTGTCTCATTATTCTGTACATAAAAGTATTATGGTAAGATTATCGAAAACTGAATATTTTACGAAATAATTTATTTTTTATATCAAAATATGTCAGATTAAAATATAATATAACCCAAAAAGTACTTAACCAAAAAATTCTTTATTATAGTGTTTTGGAAAGCTTTCGAGGTAAGCTACAAGATTATGTAATGAAAAATAGGGGGTTCCATTAAAAAAATTCAAAGTTATTTTTATGACCTTGACGGTGCTATTCAAGGTCATACTAATATTATTATATAATGCGCCACTTAGAGCTTTACAACTTTTGCATGAAACATTTTTCATGAAAATGCGTTGTTTCCTCAAAAAACTGCTAATACGGGCGCTTTGTTACACCCTATATATACTCAGGATGGCCTCGAACGTTCCAGCCAGACTTTGAGATCTTATAAGAAATTTAAATCTGAACAAAAAATTTCCTATAAATATGGGTCGAAAAATGCTTCCTTAAGAAGTTATCGCTCAAAAACCTCTGATGCAAAAGAAGAGCAAAAGATGAAAAGAAAATGAAATTTAATAAATTTCTTGAAAAAACGATAAAAATAAAAAATAAAAATCTTTCTTTTATGAAAATAAAATAAATTTTTTTAAGCTAAAATAGCACGTAATAGTAGAAAATGAATAAAGATGTAAAAAAATAACTGTTCTCAAAATATCCCCTCCTAGATCCAATATACTTTCGGCATCGAGTGACCGATCTAGTCGCTTTACAGATTTCCTCCTGATTCAACTTTAACCGATCTAACAATAAGTAACAAAAGCACTTTCTGTACGTTTGAAACTGGTTATATCAAAATCTATGGAACGTACAACAATCATTTTGATCTCATTTGAAAGATAATTTAATATTCTACAACTTTTGTTTCGGTACTTTTTGTTAAAAGACGCTCATTTTCCATGATATTTGGAAAAATGTGTAAAATAATCATGATTTCAGAGGTTTTTGAGCGATTACTTCTTAAGTAATATTTCTTAAGAAAGCATTTTTCGACTCATGTTTATAGGAAATTTTTTGTACAGAATTAAATTTCATATAAAATCTCAAAGTCTGGCTGGAACGTTCGGGGCCACCCTGTATATATATAATATATTATTGATGTACCAAATAAGTGGTGTAAAATTTATATGATAACAATTTAGTTACACATACATTATCTTTATATTAGAGGTAAAATGATATATTCGATATATATGATATCACAATTACAATATACATATATTTAGTAATATCTCTATATATATAGTAGTAACATCTCTATATATAAACTCTGCATTTTTCTTGTATAGTAGATGTAAATATTTGTTCGTTAAATTCATTAGATAATTAGAATATTATTTGTTATTTTATCATATATTAATCATTTAAATTTGTAATAATAAGAAGAGACAAGTATAATATATACTAATGTTGTATATGAGCAGTAGTTTAAAATATATTAATGTAATAAATGTGATAAAATGACGAGGACCAATGCTTTCTTATTCTTAAAATGTATATCTGATTAAATATTACTTATTCAATGAAGAACTTTATATTTGCAAAGAAGCGAAATGTTTATTTGCAAATGAAGCTTATATTTGTATATGTGTAACAATCAATTCTATAAATAGCAAACTCAAAAAATTTACCATGCCATTCAGAAAAGATTTATATACATTTAAAATATCCTAAAATATAACAAATCGATTAAAGCAGAAGATGGATAAAAGAGCCCATTTCTACTTAAAAAGCAGAACAAAAGTTATACATATATAATCTTGTGTTTTTGAAATCACTAAGAATATGTCGATATTCGGCAAAAAATTAAGAAAGCATTTTGAAGTTAGAAATTTCGACTGCAAAATATTATTAAATTTTTTTTTTAAACCTGCATAAAAAGAGCCCCCCCTCGTATGATCTTGACCTTGACATATGTTGTCAAGGACATGACCCTGAGTAACTTTTCCTTATAACTTAATCGGCGGTCACTGTTTATTAAAAAGTTATAAACACAAAAAGTTTGAGAAATTTGTCTTTATGTCCGTGCTAAAGGAAGTAATTGGTATATTTATAAAGCAAAGCGAGGTCCACCCCATAATTGTTGTATGGATAGGAAAGTGTATACGTGAACGCATTAGGTCCCCCCCCCCCCCCACGGGGGGCTCCACTTCCGAAAGATATAACTTAATCCAAATCAAATTTTTAATGTAAATAATTACCAAATTTGATGTGAGCTACGTTGTATAACCTATACTAAATTTTCGTTTTTAATCAAACTTTAATTTTAAATATGTCAGAAATTATAAGAGATCGCCGATTAAGTTATGAGAAAAAGTTACTCAGGATCAAGTCCTTGACAACATATGTCAAGGTAAAGATCATACGAGAGACGAAGGTGGTCCCCTTTTTGTTAAAAATAGGTTTAGTTTTAAAATCGTGTAATTGGAAAAAAAAGGTAACAAAATTTAAAAAAAGTGTTTTGTAGACGAAATGTTGTAGTTATGTGGTTCATGGAACTTGACATAAATTTTTCGAAAGAAATTTTTTTATCGAGTTGCAGAGTGTCACAAATACTAATAACATTAATACCATTAATTTTAAAAAACAAATCAACGTGTTACTTTTAGAAACAGATAACAAAAAAGATAAAAAAATTTAAATTACAAATAGCGCGTTAAAGTTGAAACTTCAAACTTCAAAATACTTTTTTCAATCTTTTGTCTACCATGATTTTTCGCCAAGTTTTAGCGATTTGAAAATAGCCCAATTTTTAGTATATGAAAAATGTTCTCTATTTTTCTTTAGTGGTATATATTACATTTCTTATTATATAGCATATAATAAGGTAATATAGCATATTCTTAAATTCACTCATTATCATCAGAATCTTTTCAGGAGGATTTTTTGACATTAAATATATTATCTAAAAATATTCACCCGAAATAGATATCAATATCAAATATTAAAAATAAAATCTTTATAAGAAATTTTCTTTTAATGGAAACATATGAAAAAGAAATATGGACAATCACTATTCTTCTATTTTATAAGATATTCTTATAATTACAAAAACTTATCTGTTACATTATGATAGAAAAAAGATGTTTTCAATAACTGGTCATTATTTAAAAATTTTTCTTTATCATATTGCTGTCTTAGATTTCTGAGATATCTATTTTTGATGTTTTTAGCGAAAAAAAGATTATAATTATAAGAATAAACTATAATACAAATAATTAAATAATTGAGACAAAATGATTACTAATCATATTATATATTACCATTAAAAAAGACTTATTTTGAGGTTTTTTTAAACATATTTTGATCGCTTTCTTAACATTTTAGATGAATATAATGATTTTAAATGAATATAGAAATGTTATCATATTCAGCAATTAAAAAAAAACCAAATATTTATATAATACATACAGAGTGAGGAGAAAGTATGGAATCCCTGAAAATTTTCGAAAAATATAAGTTTTACAGAAAATTGTTTCGAATAAAAGTTGTAGAGTTTAAAAAGATCTCTTTACTGATCTTATCAATTTGGATTTGGATGGCGTCGCCAAGATCAGGATAAGATCACCTTGAATTTTTAAAATAAAGATCCCTATTTTTTATTCTTGTAGCCCTTGTCGAGACCTTTTCAAAACACTATAATAAAGTATTTTTCGAATTATTTTATATCTTAATCTGACATATTTTGATATAAAAAATAAAATATCTCGTAAAATATTTAGTTTTCGATAATCTTACAGTAATATTTTATGTATAGAATAATAGAATAATGAGACAAATAAATAAGTGCATTAAAAAGAGAGAGAGAGAGAGAGAGAGAGAGAGAGAGAGAGAGAGAGAGAGAATCCATTATAAATAATTATATATTTTTTCTTAAAAACAATTATTTTTTCTATATCAATTGATTTGTCTCATTATTCTGTACATAAAAATATTACGGTAAGATTATCGAAAACTAAATATTTTATGATATATTTTATTTTTTATATCAAAATATGTCAGATTTTAAGATATAAAATAATTCGAAAAATACTTAATGAAAAAATAGTTTATTATGGTGTTTTGAAAAGATCTCGACAAGAATATGTAATAAAAAATAGGGGTTTCCATTAAAAAAATTTAAGGTGACCTTGTCCTAACCTTGGCGACGCCATCCAAACCCAAACTAATAAAATCAGTATATCTTTCTAAATCCCACAACTTTTATTCGAAAGAATTTTCTGTAAAACTTACAGCGTCTTCCATTAAGAAAAACTCGCAACACTGAGTGCTTGAAGCGTATATTATTAGTAATATTAATGAGTATGTTCTGAATGCTGCACATTGGGAATGCAAAATGCTCTTAATGCGCACTGGGAGTAGTTTGCACTCCCAATGAAATGTGCAGCATTCGGAATATGCTCATTAATATTACCAATGATATATGCTTTAAGTACTCAGTGCTGCGACTTTTTCCCAATGGAAGACGCTATTTTTCGAAATTTTTCAGAGTTTCTATATTTTTTCCTCACCCTGTATATATGTGTATAAAACATAATGTGTAAAATGTAATGTAATTACATTATAATTTACACGTAATTACATTTATAATTTACATTACACTGTTGAGCCAGAAATCGGTCTTCTTTATCTATCGTTTTTTTATTAAAAATATATATCTTTTGTACATAATTCATGTGTCCCCAAAATCACTAAATATTCTGTTAATATTAGTTTTCTGATCAAATTAAAAACAATTCTTTCTTAGTGAAAATATCAAAGTATCAACAATTTTCGAGTTATTATATAAACAAAAATTGTAAATAAGAAAGGTCTTCTTGAAATGTTAAAATATGAAAAAGCTTCTCACAAGCCAAATTTTATGTATACTCAAGAGATTAACAAGAGAATCACGTTCTTTCTTTAGTTATTTTCAAATAATAATTACTTTAATATAATTTTAACTTAAGATTTGCTTATAAAGATATATGACGGAAACCATTGGGGTAATTGAAAAAATGGCAGCCTCTCTTAGTTAGCTTAAAAAAATGACAGCCTCTCTCGACATTTTCGCTAAGGAAAAATTGACTCCAACTTGATCGGAGAATCTACTATTAAAAGAACATAATGGTTTTTGCCCCTTCTTATACACACACATATACATAGTGAACATCAAAAGTTCTGGAATGGTTAAATATCCCAAAAAATAAGTGTTTTTGCAAAAAATGTTTTAACTCTTATATCTCAAAAACTACTACTTGGAATAAAAAATCGCAAATACTTTTATTATTTAATTTCTCGAGAGTTTTTTTGTTATATTATTTTAAATCAAATTTTGGGTCACCTGTATATGAAGGCATATCTATGTATATATTTTTATTTAAAATGCATTCAACATCATCGAATATGTATGTAAAATAAATAATACCTTGTATATATTTAACTTTATATTATTTAAATTAATTATTAAAAGTCTTTTCTGAAGAGCTTTTTGTATGCTATAAATTTTACAGGGTAGAAAAGCAAAAATGGAATAATAAGATAAATATTTAAGATTCAATTTGTGTAAGAATGATGAAATATTTAAGACTCAAGATTGAGAGAGAAGTGGAAATACGAGCATTAACGTTAAAGAAATTGATTAAGATAATGATTGCAACGTAAAATACACAGTAAATCTAAATATAGTTATAAGAGAAAACGTGTACTACATTTTTATAGTTTATACAACATAACAATATACCAAAAGCGTGACTTAAGGAAAAAAAGGAGACATGATACCGTCACCATAGGTTCTAAATGCATAGATAGCATAAAATAAAATAAATAGGAATTTTTGGATAGGTTTGTATTTGAAACAATGTCGATGGGTTGGGTTCCTCATTATAGAATAAAATATCAAGAAAATATTTGCAATATAATTTAAGGCAAACTCCCTCTAAATTGATTGACTTTGTCATAATAACTTAATAACAAAATAACTTTTGAATTGATTTGTAAGATTTTGCTGTACAAATTTAATATTGATCTATTCTTTCTAACACTAAAATTTATCTGTACAAATTTATTATGTACATATACACATGCATACATGCACACACACACACACACACGCGCGCGCGCGCATATACACACGCCACGCACGCACACACTCTCTCTCCTTCTCTCTATATCATCTATTAATTTGTAAAAATATTTTTTCCTAAACATATTATTATCATATTACTTAAATTCGGAAATAATGTAGATTTCTTGTGCGATTTAAAAATAGTTAGACAAAAGTATTTTTGTTTGATACTGAATAGTGCTTTGAAATTAAGAACCTGCGCGAACTTCCAAAAACTTTACCTACTATTTCCTACATAGATGACTTGTTCAACTTATTCATCATTTCTTTCTTTGTCATAAATTCCTGTTTATAATGTTAATAGTTCAAGATCTTTTGAATCATGATGCAAATTTAAATGATCCCCATTATTGTAAATATCATGTAACAAAATGAATACTTACAAAATAATACGGTGGTTGTTGTGGCGATATTAGAGGTTTCAGGACTTTAGGAGAATTGTCAAATTGAGATGAAGGTATTGGCTCATTTTGAGATAGACTTTGGAAATTAGATTTCTTTGCTCGAGGAATTGATGCAAGTGGTACGCTAATAAGATTGGCAGAGAAAGAGTCTGTAGGAAGAGCAGGACTTCCATCTAATATTCCCTCCTCTGTTTTCTTACTTGTTGATTTCTGCTTTGGCGGTCGTGTTACCAATGCCGATATTTTCGCCAATTCTGGACTAGGTTCCCGCTTGACTTCTTCATCAAGTTTTTTCACAAGTGGTTTAATAGTTCTGCACAAAACAAACAAGTAGTCAATAGTTGTATGTATCTATGTCGGAAAAACTGAATTATAAAAAATTTATCAGGACTTTGCTGAATTGTGAAATATATACAAAAATATACAAAAATTTCATGATATAAAAGTTTCAATTTCCAATAAGCAAATGAAAATGCAACAAATTTAAGTAAATGTTTATATCACAAAACAAGAACTTTGCGTAAAGATAATAAAAGTTAACAATAAATATTGAAATTCTGACATAAAATTGTTAATAAAAATATGATTAATGGCTTACATTTTCTTCATAGGAGCATTATCTGGTGTAGCTGGTCTAGGAGAAGCAGTACCTAATTTTAATGTTATTTTTGGTACAGCTTCTGTATTCTTATCCTCCTTCTGTAATGCATACATAATAAATTGCTTATTGCTATTTAATATCATTATCATTGCTATTTTATATCATTGTTGAAAGCTAACAAAGTACCATATTTTTCTTATTTGAATCTTTTTCCTTTTTTTTATCTTTCTTTTCCTTCTTTTCTTTAAGTTTTTCTAGCTTCTCACGCTTCTCAGTTTTTTCCTTCTTCTCCTTCACTTTCTCGCCTTTATCTTTGTGTTTCTCTTTTTTATCTTTCTTTTTCTTTAACTTATCTTTTTTTTCTTTCTTATGTTCTTTAGACTTCTGAAAATTTTATATAAAAAATACTATAAATATAAAAATTATTAAATACACAGAAACTACCAAATTAGTGTTGGCTGGGATAAAACTATAATATATGACACATAGGTATAAAGAAAAATACATTATCATGCACATATACACAAATTACTTTTTTCGAAATATTTCTCCAAAAATATCATTATGATAAAATACAGCCAAAATATTTGGATATCTCGAATGTGTTCTCGTACCGAATTTACCATATCATTCTTCTCTGTTTTTTCAGTTTTAGGATTTTTCAATGGTGGTATTTGCGCGATGGGTACTGGTGTAGCAAGCGTGATTGGTGCGACAGGTGCAGACACTATAGGCGATGAAGCGCCTACAGGTGGTACCTTTTCAGGTACTTTTATGAAAGGCAATTCTTTATTTGGTTTAAACATTTTCGTAAGTTTATTATCCACCTTCTCTTTGTCTGCTTTTTCATTTTCGCCTTGAATCGATGAAGATGTTAACTCGACTGGTGAGGAAATTAGTGACTTTTCACGTTCTACCGGCTTAATTTTGGGCAATGCAAAATCTTCGGGCTTTACGGATGAATTGAGAAAGCGCGGTGGTAGAGGTAAATTGGGCATTGCGGGATGAGGCCCTGGTCCACCTCGGCCCAATGGCAATGGAAATCGCGTGAACATTGGATGGGGTATTAAACCAGGTGCCGAAGGAAACGTAGGGAAAAAGGGAAACGGAAGTGTAGGCGGAAGAGTAGGTGGCTCTCTATGTAACGGCGGCTCAGGTGCCTGCGGTGTTTTTGGCCGATCTGGTATGTCCAGTTCTGCTGCATCATTCAGAAGCTTTGTCTGAAAAATGGCGATCACCAGCAAGATACATTAATGTTAAAACTTCGTATAAAAAAAAGGATATAGCATACAATAAAAAAAATTATTGCTAGAGACGAAATTGATTCTATGTTAATTAAAGAAGCTATAAGTATATATAAGTAAATTTTTGATATGTACACATTTGTATAATACTTAAGTACATAATGATGATATATTCTACCTTCTTTGGACTGACACATTGTTTTGGACTCTTCAGTTTAGATTCTTTCTTCTTGCCGCTTTTCTCTTTCTTCTTTCGCTTTTGCTCTGATACAGTGGGTACATTCAATTCGGGAGTTTTCGGTGTGCTAGGAGTACCTGGTGGCGAGATGTCGGCATCGTCAAATATGTAAACGTCCGACTCTGAACTCTGTATGTCCGCCAAATCAGCATCCGATTGCACATGCACATCCGGCGTGTGCGGTGTTCTCTTCTCTTCGCGTCCTCCTTTCGCGTCTATGTCGTTACGATGTGTATGCTTCTCCATATTGTCGACATCTATTATTAACTCCGGCGAGTTCTCGCGCGAATCGAGAATATCTTTATGTTTATGTGGTTCCGATATCTCCTTGTCTTTGTCTTTTTCTTCACGCGGTTTCGATATCTTCTTGAATATGTTTAATTTCTGTTTATCCGGCTCTGACGGTAATTTATCAATGGTATCCTCTTTTTTTTCGACAATAGAAGAGTCATCTATCAGATCTATCATCTTCTCATTCTTTATTTTCGGCTGCCCGACTTTCGATGGTTTCGAACTACTAACGACTGACTTCGGTGACGCAATTTTCGGTGTGGACGGTCTACTGGCTGTAAGCTCTTGTAGCATAGTGGATTGCGCTTTGCCACCACCCGGCTTTAATGGCTTTAGCTTAGCTAACTCCTTCATTCCGACCAATTTTTTTATCTTACTCTCATCCATCTTATCTGGCTTAAACAATTCTTTCGCGCCTTTTTTCTTCTTGTTCTCCTTATCGAGTTTACGATTTTCTGGACCTTTCTTTACAATCTTCTTCGGTTTCTTTTCGCACTTCAATTCAGGTGGTACCATCGGATAAGAACTCGGTTGTGGCGAATCCGATCGTACTTGATGCGGTGTTCTTGCCTCAGGTAATTTTCCTTCTCGCGCAGGTGATAAAAAACCAGAAGTGGTCATCATAACGCTGCTTATTTCACGTAATGGTCTACCTTCCTCCAAAATTTTTGCCCGCTTCGGTATGGAGCTTTCAAAAGATACCGGATCGCCTGGCCGTTTGAAAATTACTTGTGGCGACATTCTATGGGGTGATGTGTTATTCGAATTGCTTGATGATGTCGCACTGCTAGATGTCAAATCTGTTGTACCATTCATTAAACTTTCATTCTTATCTGATACATATTCTTCTGTAATTTTATTATATATTATCAATATAAATATAAATATAAATTAATGTAATTATTTTGTTATGAAAGGTATAATATAGAAAATACAATTTATTATCATACCTTCAGTATCTGGATACATAGCTGGTAAATGTTCATGTATATGCACTGATCTAGTGACAACTTCACGACTGCCTGGCTTTAAAAAATTTAAATGATTTTCACGCCAAACTGGATATTTTGGTATCTGTATAGGACATGGAACAGAATCTATATTTTTAACATATTCAGCTAATTCCTGTATATTAATATTCATATGCTGAAATGTTAATCCTAAATCATCAAGATTTGGTTCTGTCCTTCCCACTGCAAAATAAAAATATTGTAAATCCAAAATATCTATGTACATATGTATGTACATATTGTATGTATGTTTATAGTGTATATAAACATTAATTAAAACATTAATTACTAGTTATAACAAACAAAAGAATAAATAACTTATTTAAAGTATTTAATATTAACAAAATCTTAAGAATGTAAAAAATATCATCTAAAATATATAAATCTTATTTATTATTTTGATTTGCTAAATTATATAGAAGTAAAAAAAGCAATCATTGACAAAATTTATAATAACTACTCACAAACTTCTGTATATTGATGTGTCAGCCTTGAGATACGTAACATATATTCTTGCATAAGATCTACCATAAATTCTAGAGGCGTAGAATTAATAGAGTGCCATCCTATCATCTGACAGATCTGAGCAACAACTATTTTTAAAATGCTTCGACTATATTCACCTGACATTTTTTCCTATAAATATTATTAAAATATATTTGAATGTTTTGATACAGCATTCTTTTAAAGCAATATATTTTGTAAACTGTATGTTAATATGTAAATAATAAAAATATATAACAAATGTACACAATAAAGAAAACCAAATTTTATGGACATAATCGTAATTAAATAAAATCTCGTATACATTTATATATTCATACATGCAATAAAAAAAAAAAATATGTTTATTACTATTTCTAAAATTATATGCTATGTGAGAGAGATTACACAGACTTATCTTGTAATCTTTCTTTGTATATACAAATTATTACAATAATAATGTTACACACAAAACATAAATTTCATAGAAAAAGATAAAATCTTTCTCAATCGAATAACTAATACCCTTAACTGTATAAATTGTAGATCAGCCAAAGAGGATAACCATACCAAGCTCGAAGTATTTTTATTTTGCAACAGAATCGAAAAAAGAGAATTAACGTGATTAGGCAGCATTGACTCACCTGAATACTCGCGATATAACGGTAAAAGAATATTTTCCAATCTTCGAATCAAGTTTCACATCGTTAACACGATTGATGTCATCTCAGTCTATGCGAGGACTTTCGTTTTTTTACGCGCACTAGATTGTAACGATGCAATGCAAACTTTACAGCTTGCATACCGCCATTTCCATATCTTCTCTGATTTTTCCTCTGTAAAGCCTATCACACACAAATTGGCATAACTGCATATACATAGCACAAAGGTACAATTTCATGTGCTGCAATCTCGTGCAACAGAAAGGTCACGTGATCGAAATGGACGAATGAGTGACGACGGTCTGGCTGCTTGTACCTTAAGACCGTCTGGACCAATGAGCATGCTATGTATAAATCAATATGGCGATTTTATTTCGATGCTTATTAGTCCAGATGGTCTTATGTTATGCATATGCGGCTATGCCAATTTGTGTGTGATAGGCTTAAGGGTAAACAGGAGAGACAGTAGAGATCTCTCGCGGGAAACGGTGAATTACGAATACGTTTTTTTCATATTACGGCCAAAATACAAAAAAAATTATATTATAACAGCAATATTCGTAATCAGTGAAATCGTAAGATTGGCGCTAAAGAGCGATTTTTTGAAAAAAAAAGAGTTTAAATAATATTTTATAAATTGATAAACAACCCAGAAAACAATATGTAATCAAAAAGATTTCTAAAAGATATCACATTTCTGAACCTGATAACTTAAAAATGCTTCTAAAAGATCACATAAAGATACCAGAATGTTATCTAATGTGTCGTTTTTTGAAGACAAAAAAATATCATAAAAATGATCCCAGACAGCACAAAACATCCTCAGGATCATCCTGAATATGTCCAGGACGGTTTAGGACATTTGTAGAATGTTTTAAGATATTATTATAAATATATTTATAAAAATTTAATATGCATACATAATTTTATTTTTAGTTGTGTCGGCTATTTAATATAATTTAGAAATCTTATGTATTATAATAAGTATTAATGTCCTATAAATGTCCACTGGATAACCCCTGGATGTCTGTAGGATATATCTGCCCTGTCTATTATATTGGATGTCTTTTGGATTTCCAGAGGACATATATATGTGCAATTAATTGTTAACATTAATTTCGTTTAATATTAATAATTGAATTTGATGCGCACATTTTCATGTATCCAAAATTATTATTTATTTAATATTTCATGAGAAATGTTACTGTTCGCAACATTTCAAAAACTTTACAAACAATAATATTCAACCGCTAGTTCGTTGGTTTACCGCTATGCGACACGCGAACTCGTATTTGAGATTTGGTCATGCAAATTATTTAAGCTTGCAAAGAGCAACTGACATGGAAATTACAAATGTAATTATTTTCTATCAGTTCAATTTCTGATGCAATCCCAACATAGGGAATTCAGATATTGGATTGTTTAGAAAATATTACACCACTCAAACCCGGGAGCCAAACATAAAATATTCATGTATAGCACGAAAGCCTCAAATATTAAAGAACGGTGAACTATTTTTAATATTAGATTTTTAATATTGGCAGTAAATAACAAAATATAATTTTAATTTATATTTAAATTTTAAAATTTGCTCCTTGAAACATACGAAAAATATCCCTAACATATCCTATAAAAATCCTTAGGATGTTTCACAGGATCTCCCTGGATTCTCCAGAGATTAATATATGGCTATCATTTACTCTTCCTCAGGACATCCAGAGGAGATCTGAGGATTACAATGGGATATCCTGAGGATATCCTACATGTATGTCCTGGATGCCCTTTGGACGTCTTAAGGACATCCTTGTGCTGTCTGGGGTTAGTCAACCAATATGTGCTGCTCGGGATGTAAGCAATATAAAGCATAAATAAAAATATTGATTTATATAATTTACGTTTTTTCTTTTTATTCACAAAATACATTCATGCAAATATATAATTTGAATGAGCCGCGTGTTGGAGCCAAAATGGCGGATGATTGCGGTACTTTGTCAATCTAGACTCTAGACTTTAGCCTAGAAAAAGCGTCCCACGGAAATCGCCTGCATTGCCTCTCTCAGGCTTCTCTCTGTCTTTGCTGATAGTACCATTAGTACCTTGTTAATATCCAGAAGATTGTGATAGTTGATATCTACATAAATATTTGTTGTTGATAATTTTGATATTTTATTTAATTATTATATTTTCTAATTCTTAATTATCAAGTACTGTAGAGCGATATTTCTTTAAAGATAATCAGAATAAAGGTATGTGTAAATTCAAATTACATTTAAAAAAGGCAATTATATTACATTAAAATTACACGCCCAATTGTATACATATGTTTGTAAATCCGCAAAATTTTTGGCGATGTTTAGATTTTACTATTATAACTCATTATGTAATCGCTTAAGTTGCCATTTTTTGTAAATTTAAAAATTTTTTTTAGATATATATATATAAATAAAACAATATGTCAATAGTATATCCAAAATTGGCAGTGAGAGATAGCATTGACGATGATGATCTCACTGATATTGAAGATGAGGTATTTATTAGAGATGGAAGAAACATTGGATTGAAGTTAGATGATGGTGGTGTCAAGCGGCCTCTTATGCCACCTCGTAGAAAATACAAGAAATCATGTAACTTTCAGACTCGTAAATTACCATACAAGACACTTTTTATGCCGCTGTGTTATGGAATTACAGCATTAATTGTAGTATTAGGTTTAATCATACTTTGTATATTTACCGTGAATATATTCCCGATACCATTAACTATATTGAAAAATTGGTTGACACATGAACTAAAAGACATCTCTATAAACAAGTCAGAAATAATACCATGTACATCACTCTCATCAAAAATTTTATGGACTAAATCATTGCCAAAGTTAACTTCTGAAGCACCTCTAAGAAGTAATGATGTTAATTTTGATGGAATTGAGGATATTATTGTGGGATTTAGCACAGGTATATCTTTAATCAAAATGTTTATTTTAATTTTATTTTATATGCATGTTTTGCTATATTGATTGTATATTTTAATATTTTTTTAATTGGACTTTATTTTCTACCATTATACAGGATGTAAAAAAATTAGACCGACAAACTTTAAAGGGGGAAAAATAGAGAACTCGAAAATAAACATTTTTTATTAATGATATTTCTCTCTATGATGTTCCATTTTGGTCTTACAATCAAACCTTCAATAGAATAGAAGTCTTTAATGTAGAGGTCTTTAGTGTAATGTTGACAAGTTGTATGTAATTTGTTTATCATTAACGATATATACATAGATATAATTGACTGACATGATCTTATTGTTTAAGTCACAAACTCCTACTTCATAGTATGTAGTATTAAAACTAAACGTCGGAAAGAAAAATAGTATTAACAAAATATGTTTATTTTGAAGTCCTCTACTTCCCTTCAAAATTTATCGATCTAATTTTTCTATACCCTGTATATATTAGATTGCATTGTGATTTGCAATTTGTTATTTTTATTTTGTTTACTTTTTTTTCAGATTTTGATTTCACAGTTACATGATGTTTATTGCAACATCTAAGGTGAATAATTAACATTGTTTTATGTTGACATCAATAATTTAACTGAACTCATAATGTAACATTTATTAATTTATAAATTTAGGTCTGGATACAATGGATGCTTTGGAATATACCTGTAATTTATATTTTGGTAATCAAACACCATGTCTAGGCGGCGTATTAGCGTTGAATGGTAAAACGGGCGAAACCATTTGGACACATTGGACTGCCCATGCCATATTTTCCATTGATTGCGGTGTGGATTTGACAAACGACAAAATTAAAGATTGTATCATATCTGGACGTGGTGGAATTCTACAAGCTATTAACGGTCGTGATGGTTCTAATATATGGGAAATACCGATTCAGGATACAGTTGCATTTCCACAACAACAAAGAATTTTAGATGTCTATGATGCTAGATTTATAACGGATATGGACAGCGACGGTATTGGTGACATAATAGCGTCACATGCCATGCAATCGAACGACGTCCGAGCAAGTAATGTACTTGTAATATCGGGAAGAAGTGGAGATATTATACGCAAAGTTAATTTACCAGACACAGAACAACTGTTCATAGCACCGCAAATTATGGTACAGTCCGATGGAGAAAATATATTTGTTCTAGCTACAAGTAGTCAACAAGAAGCTGGAGGATTATATATAGTATCCCAAGCTAATATGTTTTATGGTGATTTGGTATGTAATCAAATAGAATAAAATCTGTATCAAATTGTGATATGAAAAGATTATTGAATTCATTTTTAATTGCTTTTCTTATAGCAATTACGAAAACTTCATCACAATACGGGAAAAGCTGCGCTCTTACCACCGATTTTGATAGATATTACATCAGATGGAATCGAAGATATTGTGGCGGCTATGTTTAATTCTACAATTATGGCATACAATGGATCAACATTTGAACCTATCTGGAATTACACAGTCCCTAATTCTGAAGTAATTAGCATTCCAATTCCTGGTTATTACAATGACGATAATATACCAGACTTTATGATAAAGCATCAGATAGGTGCTGGTTTCCCCACGTATTATTATACCGTAGCTACAATCATAGATGGTCGTAATGGACAACCTTTGCTCGAAAAACCGATAGAGGATAGCTTGAGTAGGCAAATGTCTGGATTATCGGTCACTGTTGATGGATTCGGTAATGATTGGTTTTTGCATTGGTCTGCCGACTGTTTAAACTACGAGGGAATCAAAGAGAAATATCAGTTTCTGAAAGGTCAAAGTCTCGCATTGCAAACACGCGCTGATCTTTGCCGGTTAAGATTTAATTCGACGCTCACTATGAGGCTACTGGCTCTAAGTCAACATGTTGGCCCACCCGGGATATCGTTGTATTTCTCCGAGAATTGGAAATCATTGGAGTTTAATAATTCGATTGATCCACGAAAAGAGGCGGAAAAATTTTTGGATGCCCATCATCAATTCGAAATCATGGACACTTATGCAAACATACCGCTGGTTTCCGAGAGATCACCAAAAGACCATAAAAATCATCAGAAAGAAAGTATCTTCAAGTATAAAGATAATCTACTCGCGGAAATGGACAAATACGATTCGGATGCGGTATACGATGAAAATTTCGATGAATTCAAAAATCACAAGAAACATGGTTTTGTTGAGGACGATGTCATAGAAAATTTTGACAATGATCGAGCATGGAAACAAAATAATAATAAATGGACAGAAGATAATGTACAATCGAATAAAGAGTATAATGATCTATACATAAATGATAACAGTAACAATGAAGATGAAGAACAAAATACAGATTATCTGCAAGCTGAAATGCGAGAGCAAAGGAGTGCTGAAATTAAAGATCCATATTTTACAAATATTTCTTATGGAGAACATATCTCTAAAAAAATTAATGATAATTTAATATCTTCTGAATTAATACAACGTCATTCGCGATTGAATAACGAGGATATTAATATAAAAAAGAAAAAAGGAATGGAAAAAATTAATAAAGAATATGATTCAATGAGCAAAACTGATGTAATGAATATATCAACTCTAAAACCTGAAGGAAATATATCAACTATATTGAATGATAGGTCAAATATCGTAAAAACTATTACAGTACATAATGCATTAAATACATCAGTAATTACAAGCGAATCAATCAGAGCAAATAATACAAATTTCGATTTTGAGATGCCGAAAGTCACATATACCAAAGCATCCAGTATTACAAACCAAGTAATTACTGGTCATCGAGCTACAACTTCCAAAGTTGTAGATATGACACAGCAAAAACAGATTTACAAGCATAGTTTTCCAAATATTGTCCAAAACGCAGATGATGATATTAATATAGAAAAAGTATTTAAACGGGAATCACTAAAAAATCAAAGTAAAATTAACAAAAAACAATCTTCGATATTATCATCTATAAAAGACAAAAATTATAAAATACAACAGAGGCGAAGAATTAAACGAAAATATGAAACTAACGGCAATCAATCGAACAATATTAATAGGATTGGGAGACAATCACCAACTGGTATTTTGTTACCATCTATCGCTGAATCCAAAAGAAAAACTTCAGTAGATCTAGTCTTCTCTACATTCTGGCTTCCATCATCCGAGGTGTCTTTAATTTTGTCACAAGAGGATCTAAAATGCATTCATAGAAAAAAAGCATTATTAGAGAATAAACTCCAGTACAAAAAAGATGATGATATTATCAGCGAATGTTTATCCGATCGAGGTATTAATTATAAATTATATCAAGAATCAATGGATAGAGAAAATATCAAAATTGCACTTGGTCAAATGACAATATACAGAATAAAGCTGGAGTGTGTATGTCCAGAGGATATGTTACCTAATCAAACTTGTAGAAATATTTCATTACATCAAAGTTGGTCCGAACATCTAGGTTCTTCGGGAAATGGCTATTTTAAGCCATTACATAGATTAAATAATTGAAGAAATTTCGAGATTTCTCTTTTAAGCTACATATATAAATTATCAAGAAAATTCTTTTATTGTAACAGTTGATGATGAGGGGATGTTATACGCTATTTTGCAATATGTTATTATGAGATTTCACTATTAATAATAATTTAAATGTAAATAATTATGATATATGAACTAAATAATCTGTTGATCTTAATTTATATAATAGTACAATCAAAGGTAAATTAATTGTGTATTAGCAGATACAAATAATCTATAAATAATAAAAAATATTTTCTAGTTCAATCACATACAATATACGGAGTGTCCCGAAAGTCCGAACGGTCAGATATCTCGAAAATAAAGCATCTTTGAGAAAAACGTTTCAAAACAAAGTTGTAGGATTTTAAGTGGCGCATTAAGAAGCGATATGTTAACATAACTTTAAGTAGCATTGTTGAGATCACGTAAAGTCACTTTAAGATTTTTAAATGGAAACTCCCATTTTTGATTGCATATTGTTGTAGGTTATCTTAAACTTACCTTAAGCTTATCTTTTCAAAACACTATAATAAAATTCCTTTCCATTATTTTCCTTTCCAGTATTTTCCGAGTTATGAAGCTTGAAAGGTACAGTATTGCCAGCATTAGTATTATAGTATTTACAGAAAGTGATTTTTACTTTAACAATGCTATTTAACACTAATATATTGCTATTTAATGTGCCACTTACAATCTTTATTTGAAACATTTTTCTTAGAAATGCTTTATTTTCGATATATTTGACCGTTTCGGGACTTTTGGAACACTTTGTACATAAATTATATATGTATATGAATTCATATGTGTATTTCCTATAATTTATGAAAGAGAAAATTAATTTTTTTTAATTATATAAGGTTTATAAAAGATATTCTCTAAAAATTTATTAATTATATTTGTAAAATAACATATGTTAACATTTATATAATCACTGTTAATAGTGTAATATTCAAAGAATATAAAATACACATTATCGATCAACTATTGTGTAATCATTTATTCTTCCTATATATTTTTCTTTATCACAAGATCACAAAGTTGCCTTTTAATTCGTTGCTATGGCATTGTTGGATCAATGAGATTTGAGTGTTGTTTGTGCTATAATAGTTGCTTTATTCTTGTGGTTTTTATAATCATAAAATAAACATAAAACATTACATTTGCGATTACATATCATATAAGATTAATTAAATACAATGCAAATTATGACGGATAAAAATGTGAAAAGTTATAAGATATACATGTTATATTAATGGTTAATCAAAAATTGGCAGTCTTTTTATGATTCATTTTTATTAGCAGGTATACTTACATTATATATTGCAGCAATCGTTTCAGATTATTGAATATTCAAAAGAGAGTGCTCTATTTGTGAGTATTTCTTTGAAAATTGATAGAATATATTTTTTTTATTTAAAATTCAACAAATCTATAATATATCATCGTTTTTCCCGAATCATATAAAATTATATATTTAAATTGATATTTTTTAGATATGACTATATCCTGAATCTTCAGGTAATACAAAATCTCAAGGTTATAAGAATATAAAAAAAAAGTTACACATAGTTGTTCTTTAAATCTTGGGTAAGTCTTTGCATAAATTATTTCCATTTTACAAATAATTCTTTTTTTATTAAGTTTTATATATTTAAAACATTTTTTTCTATATAAAGATTTCGATATTTTTCTTTGACTTTTGGATTTATAGAAAAATGGCTGTGCAAAGAGAGACGGTTGGAATCATGAACGAAGATACGTGTAAACATTTTTGGAGACCGGTATTACCGAAGATACAGACCATAAACATTCCGTATTATTTGGAGCACAGAGTTTTAAGCGGAATTTTACAAAATGTGCAAAAACGACATTACACCACATCACTTAAATCGGAACCGTGTAAAAACACAGAAACGCAAACGGATTACAGAGACAGTGAAGCGCAGACCGAACCCTGGGAGCCACCATATAAAATTGTTCCAGGTAGTAATACGTTACATATTAATATATACATATATAATTTGTAAAATAATTCAATCGACAATTCGTAGCGCATAAACAAAAGCGAGAAATAAACAAAATCGGAGATGTTATATGTTTCAAAAAACTATCGTAGAAAAATTATTATAATTTCTGTTTAGATCACAATCCTGAAATATTGACGTTGGCTCATTTAACTTGGGAACATGGATTACCTGCAGGCGTCCATGAGATACACATTATTAACAGGATGCAGATGAGAAGAGCTTGGGAAACTATTCTTCCACAGATGGATACACCAGCCAACATGAAGATGCGAAATTCAATAATAACAATGTTAGAAATAGATGAATGGGCATTTCGCGAATCGGTAGGTATTTTAAACAAGATTGGAAAGTAATGCCGCATTAGCATTGTAGCATTATTTTGTAATGCTGTCAGTGTTACAGTTTTTTTTTTTCGATAACTGTAACAGTAACGGCATTATATATTTCTCGTCTGTAATAGAAAAAGTAAATTTGTTAATTTTTTTTTGTAACGACTATAACGAAAATTCAATACCCACTCGGCATGTAATATTTCTGATACATTGCTGCAATATTCCATTTGAAATATTACACCTTTCAAAAATATTACAGAAATATTTCACGACCGTTTCTGCATCATTTCTGCAATATTTCAATGTCCGCAATCATTTCAAATGCAACTTTGCTAAAAGATTTCAGCAATATTTCGGTAATATTACTGAAATATTTCTGAAACATATCCCAAGTAGCAAACTGACATCATAATGACGGTAAATTTTGGCCACAAAATGATCACTTAGACATCCTAAAGTTAGGTCTCATGAGACCCGAAAATGATGCCGTATGTCACATCCACGAGACATCATTTTCTGATGTTTGTTTGACGGCAAAACTAAAATCGATTACAGTAATAATATACAATACATTAATGTGATATATATTATAGATATATATTATAAATAATTTAATTTATAAAATTTGTAACGGGGTTACTTTTCGCAAGCGCGCGCGGATGAACTCGGTCGGGTGAGACACACGAAAAGATTGAGTTACAACCCAGCAAGCAAAGTTTGCAGCAAACCCGAGCATGTCTTTACAGCAAAATTGTAACAAGGTGTGTCCGGATAAAGCTTAGCTTTTGCTGGCAAGGCTTGTCGCAATAGTGTGATGCACATTTGATGGGCAAACCTTGCCGTGTACGGCATGATAGCAGTGATAATTCTCTGTATAGGATGATTCAGAAACTCTGCGACAAACTCTGAGGAACGATAAATCTCGCAGAGAGGAATATTTTTTGTGAAGCAATCCATCATGTTTTCTGACGCGTCATTTAAGAATATGCGACCGAGCAGACAAGAGTCTTAGGTGGCATTTATTATAATTATGAGATGATAATAATATATGAATAATTGAAAATGAATTCATAATATAATGAATATATGAATTTTATATATATATATATTTACATTTTAAGTAAACAATAAACGAATGATTTAAACTTTTTTAGACATTTATCTGTCCGATTTAAGAGAGACAATCAGTCTAATATTTTAATTCTCTATGTTTGGGATTGTATCAGTAATTGAACTGATAGAAATAATTATATTTTTAATCTTCTGTCAGTTGCTTTTTGCAAGCTTTATATACTTCTCATGACTAAAAATCAAATACGAGATGGATGCATATAGCGCGTCGCATAACGATGAACAAACGAAATATCGGCTGAATACTATATTTTTGTAAAGTTTGTAATAAAGTAAAGTTGTAAATTTGCTGTCATGCCATGCATGGCAAGGTTTGCTCTGTTATTTGCGTGAATTTTGCATCTCGTTGTGCCAGAGTATACTTTGTTCTGTTCTTTTCGTAAATATGTTATCATATTGTGTACAATAAGGTTTGCTCTGTTCTTGTCGTAAATTTGCTATTATAGCGTGTATAACAAAATTTGCTACTAATTGATGTAAAGTTTGTGTTACACCGTGAATAGCATCATACGTGTTCTTCTTTGTGTAAAATTTACGAGCAAGCCTTTTTCTATTATTTACAGCATCGTGAGACAAAAAATTTTGCCGTCAATTTGCTTCAAACTTTTTGACAAACCAAAACAAGACAAATGTTTGCTAGACAATTGTTGTCAAAATTAAAGCACACCTTGTCGCAAAGCTTTGGCAAAACATGATTTTAACATTCTTGGCTATCTGGGAATATTTATTTGCCTCTTTCGGCAATGGTCGATTTACAATATATTTCGTGAAGCTAGCGCGCGGCGGATGATGCAATGCGTTAGATGTAATCCGCGTTCGTTATTCGGCGCGATGTTCGATGTATCGAACCGCTTAAGATATTCGGCGGCGTACGGCAAGGCCGTGTTTATTTTGACGGCGCGCGAAATGCGCAAGAAACAGGGCGCGGCCGCTCGGCGCGTGTACGGCCAGGCCGTGTTTATTTTGACGGCGCGCGAAATGCGCAAGAAACAGGGCGCGGTCGATCGGCGCGTGTACGGCAAGGCCGTGTTTATTTTGACGGCGCGTGGAATTATATCGGGTGATGTGATTACATATCTCGGCGCTATTATAATTGCGGGATCACGGTATAACCGTGTCGGTGCGTTCGCGTGTTCTTATCCGCGTATTCCCAGGTGGGCGGAAGGAGGCGGCCGGAGATCGAGAATCCTCGATCGGGCGGAAAACTCTCCGTCCCTGCTTCCGTACGCGGATAGAGGATGACGGAGCGGCGAATTCGCCGGCCCACAGTCCGTTTAGCGGTAGCGGTCGGATCTTAGACCGAATCTTAGATAGCGGCGAACTCTCCGCTTTCGTTTGATACGGTCGGACTTGTGATAGGATCTCGCAGGGGGCGAGGAGACCGAGAATGCTCGGCGGAGACTGCAAACGCATCAATCTCACGCTCCTTCGTGTGTATGCGAGTTTCTAGGATCGGTTCGGGTGTCAGCTCGGAGCGTACTGCTCGAGCGGATTCAGGAATCGTTCTGGTCCTGAGATGCCGAAATGCTGCCTTTTTATCCCCGAGCGTCTAGCGGTAATTGCGTCGTTCGCCCCCGGGTGGGGATAACAACGCGTTGTTTTTGGCGGGTAATTATTACGGTAAACGCGTCGTTTCGGCGGGTGACGCTCGGGATCTTCCGGCAGCATTCGGTTGTGCTCGGTTTTCCGTATATCGGCGTAACGGCGGCCGTATAATGGCCGTACGGTAATTTGAGTATTAAAAAGGGCGCTAGGCGCCTATGCCAATGCCCGGCTGGTGTTCGCCGGGCAGCAGACTTCCGGTTGGACTACTTGCCAGATAACGATGGGGGGTGCATCGTTACAAATTAAAGATTTTATTTATATAGAAGTTAATTTCTGTTTTATATTTTAAGCAGATAATAACGAACGATTTTCATTGATACGGACAGAAATTGTTCAATAAGTAAAAATCAGACATTTATTTGTCCGATTTTTTAAAAATCAGTTAAATATTTGAATTTCCTGGTACGAAAATCGCAAATTAAACTGATAAAAATAATTACAATATTATTAACCGCATTTTGCAGGCTTTATATACGCTCATGACAAAAATTTGAATACGGGTATAGATAGTGAATAGCGCGCCGCATAGCAGTAAGTAAATAAACTATGACCTTAATATTAGTTACAAAGGATGTTCTGAGAGATTTCAGAAATATTGCAAATGTAATATTAAAAAAAACATAATGCAAGTATATTTCTGAAATATTTCGGATGCAAAGTTACAATTGAAATATTAATGAAATATTTCTGTACCATTTCCGAACATTACAGTATTACAATAATATTACATGCCGAGTGGGTAGTTACTTTTATCATTATTTTTAAAACTTATACAGCATGATTTTCACACAAACAAATATACATAAAGATGAGCATTAAATTTTCTTAAAAAAGTAATAGACAATCTCGATAAAATTTGATGACTTTTGTTTTAAACTAGATTCATCTTAATAAACTTTTGTATGTTAAAAAAAAATTTGATTTGTAAATTATCATACGTCAGGATTTTGAGATTATAATTACAACAAAGTTAAAGATGCAGAAAAGATGATTTTGGCTATATTGAAGAATCCACCCAGGAAAAAAGAGTCTATATATAAAATTAGATACAAATATATACAGGGTGACCCATTTTAACTTAGGCAGCCAAATAACTCGAAAAATAAGCACACTACGAAAAAATGTTTAGAATCAAAATTTTGTCATTTCGAGGGGGACGTACAATGACGTTAAAATGAGCCCCCCCACCCCTTCCCCTGGGCGGTGAGGGGGGGCAAGTTTGAAATCTTAAATGGGAACCCCTATTTTTTATTGCATATTCGGAATCTTTGGCTAAAAACACATACAATTTGTCTGAAACATTTTTCTCGATTCATGATAGATGGCGCTGTAATCGACGAAATTCAATTTCTTCGATTTCTCTTACTGAGAACCCATGCTTACGATTCTGCAATAAATTAACAATAAAAATACCACGTTTTCATTGTTAATACTCGAAATTAGTCTTAAAACAAACTTCTCATTATTTTTTATTACTCATTAATTACTTCTCAAGAAACTGCTTTTAGCGTAACCTGCCCTTTAGGCAACTTGAATGGTGCAAAGTACCGAGACATTTTGGACTTTCCATCTGATGGAGTTCCTCTAAGTATCCCTCCAAAATTTTGTCCATTTAGTGCCAAAGTCACAAGTGTTTATGTATTTTTTTAACATTTGTACTCTGATAAAATTCTGGTAAAATGGCAAATTATACGCCTACAGAAGTAGTCGATATTCTTATAACCTTTGGCGAATGTGGTAGAAATTACAGACTTACTGCCCGTACTTATGCGGAGCGATTCGCTAAAAGCAGTTTCTTGAGAAGTAATTAATGAGTAATAAAAAATAATGAGAAGTTTGTTTTAAGACTAATTTCGAGTATTAACAATGAAAACGTGGTATTTTTATTGTTAATTTATTGCAGAATCGTAAGCATGGGTTCTCAGTAAGAGAAATCGAAGAAATTGAATTTCGTCGATTACAGCGCCATCTATCATGAATCGAGAAAAATGTTTCAGACAAATTGTATGTGTTTTTAGCCAAAGATTCCGAATATGCAATAAAAAATAGGGGTTCCCATTTAAGATTTCAAACTTGCCCCCCCTCACCGCCCAGGGGAAGGGGTGGGGGGGCTCATTTTAACGTCATTGTACGTCCCCCTCGAAATGACAAAATTTTGATTCTAAACATTTTTTCGTAGTGTGCTTATTTTTCGAGTTATTTGGCTGCCTAAGTTAAAATGGGTCACCCTGTATATACATATAATTTGTGCTTATAATTTATCTGATGCTGGATTGTATGAACCCTTGTATAAATGTTAATAAACTAATTTGTTTACAAAACAATCGTACATTATTTACGTATCAAATAAATCACAGGCTAAAAATATATTATATAAAAGTTTATTTTATTGAAAAATATAAATATGAAGAGAAAACTTTCAATAAAATTATTATACGATAAGTACACTGTCATTTATATACATATTAAAAGCTTTTGCTTTTGAAAGATTAGTCTTAAAATTATAATAGATAATGAAACATTGCGCGCAGTCGATAGTGTCATTATCGTATCAAGAGACAAGTTAATCGCGATACATTTATATTATATATAACAAAAATATATGTTTTTATTCTTGCTATATATGTGCTCTATGAATAGAGATAAATAATAAAATAATATTGGAAATAATAAAATAAATAAATTTTATAATATAAAATTTTATTTAGTTAGCACAATTTTTTGATATCATAATCTTTTTACGAATACTGAAATAATATTGTTTTGTATAGAGTTAAAATAACATTATTTTGTAAAAAAGTTTTTTACAGTAATAATAAAAGAAATTAATTTTACAGCATAATATAAGTTTGTAATAAGCATAATACATAAGTCAGTTGATCAAATTTTTTTGATATACATTTTTCTAGAAAATTAGAACTATTATTTATTTTGTACAATTAAAATAACACTGTTTTGCATAGAGTTAAAATGACATTATTTTTCAGAGCAATTTTTTACAGTAATTTTAAAATAACAATGTTTTTTGTGTAACACTTTTTCACACGCACATGGCGCGTATATTTGGCGCCTTTTTTTACCTTTTCTTAAACAGGTAAGTTTTTAGAGATTTATTTTGGCCGTCGCTGTTCGTTTAATATATATTTACAATTTCTTTCATAAAGTTTACTTTTTAGCGGTGCACGCAATAATAAATAAACCGATAGAACTGATTATACCGGTTGTGTCTTTTGATAGATAAAAGTTATGATTAGCAAAAACTAGATTTGATTCCTGCGAACATTTTGAAATGTTTTAAAATCAAAATGATTTAGAAAACATTTTTGGTAAAACATTTTTGAGAAACGTCTATTAAATGTTGCAAACATAAGTGCAAGAATTATTTATTATTTACTTTTAATCTGATTGTCGAAATAAAATTAAACACATGTATAGCGCTGAATTAACTCAATTTATAATATGTATCTTACAATTTCCAAAACTCTTTCCAAATCGATAGAACACGGTTAAAATTGTAGGAAAATATAATAATTATAGTAGAATAGACCTCCACGTCTCTGCGATCTCTAAAATTATAATTTTTCATATGTTGTATAAAAAAATATATCCACGTACTGGAAAGGGTAAATTTTTTCGCATTTCCGGCTTCTTAATTAGAGTTCTGGATATCATCCCACGTGACATAAAAAAAACTCTTAAGATTTTTATATTAAAATCAACATTTCAAGAGATATCGCCATTTTTCGTACTTCGCGAAAATTTGACAATATACCTATCACCGGGTGATCATATGATGAAATATACGTGAATATACGTGAAAACATTAATTGATGTTAATGATTAAAACTCCTTCATCGATATCAAAAGAACATGGTTAGAACTATAAGAAAATATAATAATTATAATAGAACATGCACAAGAAAAAAGTGTATAGTTCCGTTTTTTATTTCTAAAAAATAGATTTTCCAAAATATATATTTTTATTCGAGACTCACAAAATACATAGTTGAAAAGCAAATATTATTATATTTAATATAATAATATATAACAAAATTTGGAATATATGAATTTTATATACAAATTTTTTCTGTGTGACAATATGTATTAATAATTTATTGTAATAAAATGCGCAGCGTGTATTGATGTACTGTGTTTATTACCCATTTGTCAGTATAATCTTATAAATTAATATATCTTTCATTATTTCTGATTGTACATGTTACATTGATTAAGGCAACAGTAGAAGCTATATTTATACGCATCAGGTGTGTGTATATCGATATAATGTTTTATAAGCGTCTTGACTAAATAATAGCTGTTCTTATGTATATATATATATATATATTGCCGACATTTAAAATAAACTTATAAATATGTACATATATAAAAAATATGCGCAGTTAATTTAAAAAGACGATGTTTGTTATAAAATTAATATGAAAAAAATAGGAGAATGTAAAAAATGTATTACGTATAAAATAGTTTCAAATTTAATATATTAATATTTATACGAAACAAATTATTTTATGATATATTTGTATTAAATAATTTTTTTATTATAATAAAAGTGTATTTAGAAAATTTTTCAATAATTGATACATTAATTTATTAATAATAGCGGTAACAAAAATATTAATTCCTTTGTGTTGCTTTTCCATAACTGTTTTATAATTTTGCTCGTAAAGAGATTTTACATTTTAAAATTAAATTTGATAAAATCATAGATGAGAAAGGACTGTTAAAGTGACATATAATATACTCGACATAATAAAAGAAATGCAATATAAGATTGTATTTTGTGATATTATTGTTCATAAGCAATTATAATTTTTGTAAGCGTAATTAAAAATTTTATTGGCATAAAAATATGCTATTTTAGACGATAATAATAAAATTTTTAAACTTGACAATATTACATAAATATAATTATTCGTAATTACAATTTAAAACATAAAATACATCGTCTTTTCAAAACAAATATTAAAATTATACATATAGACGTTGTGTAAATAATGTTCTGAAAACTTTACAATAAAAATGGTTATTTGATATATAATTCATATCTAACGACAAGCACACTGTTTCTATAATGGGCAGTTTGTTGTAGGATTACATTTATCCATAAAAGTACTGCATGTAACATTAATTATAAATCAATATAACAACATATCAGCGCTAAAAGCTAGCAAACTATTATAGAAAACGCTATAGAATGTCACTTTCTCTCTTTCTCATATTCGCCTCAATCACTCTTCATTCATTATCATTATATTGCATTATACACATTCGAAACATAAGTGTAAATAAAATTAAAAAAAAAAAAAAAAAACAATTCGCTTTTTCGTTGGGAGCAAACATACGCGGACGTGTGTGCGTGTAGCAGTAATGCATACTTCTCATACGACGATTGCAATATAATCGCTTTCAATTATACTCTGCTTGTTGACTCGGTTATACGTCGTAATCGTATCCTAATAATAGTATAATGTTTATAATGTTTACATTTTTCTGCTATTATATATTTTAGGTACATGCTTTCTTTACGCGTGCATTACGGACAATATAGACCAGATGCCATTTCTGTACATGATTCTCTCAGAAGTAATAAAATCAGTGTACACACATGGGCACATCAAGTAACATTTTTCAACACGACTCTAATATAATCTTAAGCATAAAAAAATAAATTATAATAATATGATCATGTCTCTGTGAGCTAACGCATGTACAGTGAATACTATATTATGTATATATATGCATATGCATATAAATATATATATATATATATATATATATATGTATGTATGTATATGTACGTATGTATATATATGTATGCATATGTGCGTGCACGTGCATGCATATATACATATATATAATTTTGAAGTACATTAAACCCTTAATAGTTATTCATGATTTTACGGAGTACAATTAAAATGCTTATTTTTTTTTTACAATGTGTCTTAATGGAACACCTAGGCGAGTTATATGCAAAAATTTCAATTATATAGCAACTATATGTATATATTAATGCATCGATAATGCCTGTTTAAAAAAAATGTTTACTTATATGTATAATAGTTCAGCGTAATAAGATGCACGTGGAAAGCATTATAGGATTTCAATGAAACTTCTACGTGCGTCGACTCTCTCCTAAGTGTTCCTATACTAATAAATCCACCATAGCATCTGCTGGTGTTTGCTTTGGCTGCAGCAAATTACCTGCAAAATAAGCACAAACTGGTTATTTAAAGAACTTATTATAATTTACATTATTGAAACATTAACATCATTATACTTACCTACATAGAGTTTAAAGAGTTAAGTAAAGAGTTACAGGCTTGTGAAGGCACAAGATAAAACGACTAGGATCAACGCTAGAAGAGTTCCGCGAATTTGGATAGCTGCCGAATTTCCATCTGCAAGTAAGCATAAAATTAAAAGCTATAGCGACTAAAGAAATCTTTAAAAATAATAAATATTCTATTCGATAAATACGATTATATTGCGCGTACCTTTTTGTGCCATCTCAGACGGATAAAATTCTGCAAAGGAATTAAAAAAGAAAAACTTTAATATTTGTAATCACTTATATTATATATATATATATATATATATATATATGCAATATTTTAATCGTTTCAAAATTGTTTGATCACACAAGTCTAATCCAATGTACACAATTTGATTATAATAAAATCAATAAGACTGATTAAATATTTAGGACAGATAATGACATTTCTGATTTAATTTGAAATATTTATAATGAGATACTGTAAGAATCATACATATTATAAAAATATTTGGAAATTAAAAAGTGTGAGAGAGAGAGAGAGAGAGAGTTTCATTAAGTATGAAACTTTAAAATAGAACGTTTTTTTGAATAGCATGCGTAAAAATAAAGATATATACATATCAGGATTGGGAAGTAACGCGTTGCTTGTAACGTCGTTACCGTTACAGTTACTTTTTTTCGGTAACGATCGTTACTTTTTTCTGTTTGTAACGGTAACGGCAACGTCGTTATATTTTTACAGTAACGGTAACGATTTAGCCGTTACTTTCATCGTTATTTTTTGGTTCTTTATTATCTTATATCTATTCAATAGATGTATTTTTTGAAAAATATTTTGTAGCCTTCTATCATAGGCTGCATTCTGATAGTCACTGCCAGTACTGAAAATCTATAGTAACGTATATAAATTATAGATTTTACAATACTAATAGTAAATATTGGAATACACTCTTAATAATATCAATAATTCTGTTTTCAATATTTAAAAACAATGTTGGATAAAAATTTTCGACAAATTTGAAATTTGTAAGTTACAATTTAAATTCCTATAAAGATAAGTGTATTAAAAAGTAAAGATATTAACATAAAAAATTGGAATCATTAAATAAGTTTAATATAAGAAACGCTTGCCATATAGAGACTAATTTAGAGTTTTTAATTGTAACATAGATTATTCCCTTTAATATTGATTATTAAATAATTTTATAATCTAATAGCTTATTATAGGATTACAAAAAACAAAAACATAACGAAAAGGTAACGAATCGTTACTTTCCAAGTAACGGTAACGGTAACGCGTTACTTTTATAGAGTAACGTTCCCAATCCTGATACATATGTATAAAAATATACATATGTACGTACCACCAGTAAACATATGTGGTTCTGATGGCATAGACCATCCGAATGCGTTTCTAGCCATAAGGATTGCCTCGTAAGATCCAGGCTGAAGTTCTTCAATCGAATGTTCCACGATAAATTGATTTCCTTTACCGTC
>NW_027223329.1:4718624-4806914 GCF_030449975.1 Polyergus mexicanus | reverse complement strand
AAGCAGTGGTATCAACGCAGAGTACTGATCCAATTCATAATAGATTTGCGATTAAATTTGATGAGGAATCTTTTACAAAATCGTGAGTCGCAATATAAAAAGGAAGTGAAAAATCGTTTCAATAGACTCCAGGTCAAACTAAGGAAACATCGAGACGACCAAGTCAAAACTATCAGGCATAATCTTAAACGAAATCTGCGAAAATTATATAGAAAATATTGCGACAGTCAACAATCTCACAAATCCGAGGAGCATATTGGTTTCAAATCCGACTTATATGAGCTGCAAATGCGTTATGGCAAACGCTCTCAAAGACAATTTGAAAAGTTGGAGAAGCAGTTTTTAAGTGAAAGCTATGCCGAGCGTGAGTATATAATCGGTTATAGTAATTTTAATTTTCATATATAGGGTGTTTTACACAGTGTTACGACATGTTTTCTCCGAAATTGACATCATATAAAAAAATGTTTCAGACAAAATTTATAGGGCTTTGAGAAAGAAAAGAAGTTAATAATTTTGAATTTTACTAAGATCATTTTTCAAAGTCATGTGAACCTAGTTTTTTTAAATGAAACCATCCTAATTTTTTAATACATATCTATTTCTCGCAATATTTAGCGTCAAAGGTTATAACGTTACAATATGATACTAAAACATTGCTTCTTCATCATTTTATCTCACAAAACTTAAGCTCCTTTAAGCATGCGGATTTTTCAATTTTTGCTTTCTCATAGAAAAAGCTTTGTGAGCAAAATAAAAAGATAAAGAAGCGATATACTATTTTCTAATTTACACATTTTTTTTATTTTTATATAATCGTTATAGCTTATACATTTACGTTATAGATTATACATTTTTAGAAATATAAAAACTCATTTAAGAATCATTTAATTAACTTTATTATAACAAGAAGATAACACGAGAAACATTGATAAACAATTTAAAAGAACGGAGTTAATGCCGTTATACACTCTAACGACTTGATAGCTGTCTTAATTCTAATATTCCATTGTTGACCAAAACACTTTTGCACGTCGTTCTGGAAATCATCTTCACTTTTAGCGCAATGAGCGCTATAATATCGTTGCACGGAAACATAATACAGGGTTTTCACATTTTCTTTCCAGTCTCAAAAAATACAAAATTTTATAAAAAATGAACCCTCTCACCGATACTCACCAAATTCAATACCAACCATCCTTTAATAATAGTCTATTCATGTAAAAAAATTTAATCCGATATCTCAAATTTTCCGAAAATTACAGCGTGTACAGACATTTCTCAAAAAATTCAAAATTTTATAAAAAATAAACCCTTTCATCGATTCTCACCAAATTCATTAGCAACCATCTTTTAATAATACTTTATCTATGTAAAAAAATTAAACCTGATATTTCAAAATTTGCAAAAGTTACAATGTGTACAGACATTTCTCAAAAAATTAAAAATTTTATGAAAAATGAACCTTTTACTCGATTCTCACTCAATTCAATACCACACATCTTTTAAGGGATCTTCCTAGTTTGCTCTGAAAAAAAGGCGATATTTGCGAATTTTTTTAAAAGAAAGTGTAAAACATATTAACTCCAAACTTTCTACGTTTATTAAGTAACATTTCAAGTATATCCTGAAATTTTTTCAAATAAAAATATTTGTTTGTTTCGGAGTTATGCTAGTCCAACTAGGATATTTAAAAAAAATGGCGGATATGATTTCAGCCGTTATAGTTTTCTGAAATAAAAAAACGGTAATTATTCAGAATCATGGCTCCACCTGCAAATGAGCTGCAAATTTTTTTACGGACTTTTTATATTTAGAAAATACAAATAACCATTTTAGTCGGGGGAGGCCCAAAAAAAACAGATCAAAGTTATAAAAGGTTTTACAACTTTCTACGCAAAGCAAGGTTTCCACCCAAAGGTTCAACGCAAACCTATATGTCTAGTTTTTTGATAATGGAGCACCCTCGCAGGGAGGGGGAGAGGAGGCGGAACATACTGCTTTTACGCATATACTTTTTAATGCAAAGTGAGATTCCACATGGGTTTACAATGTTCTACTTTATGCATATTTACCAAACAAAAATTATATAAAACAGCACTTGTCAATACTAAGGTTTGAGTTGAGTTGATCTCGCTTCGCGTGGAAAGTTATAAACCCATGTAGAATTTCACTTCGCATTAAAAAGTATATGCGTGGAGGCAGTATGTTCCGCCCACCCCCCTCCAGCGGGGGGGCTCCGCTATCAGAAAACTAGACACATAGGTTTGCGTTGAACCTCGCTTTGGGTGGAAACCTCGCTTTGCGTGGAAAATTGTAAAACTCTTTATAACTTTGGTCTATATCATAACTTCTCTTAGGTCTCCCTCGAATTAGAAATTGTTATTTACATTATTCTCTAAGTATAAAAAGTTATCAAAACAATTTGCTGCCAATTTGCAGATGGACCTGTGATTCTGAATAATTACCAAAAAAACCAAAAAGATTCTTAATCTGTATCAGTGTGATTATCGTGTGAACTAGAATTAAATCGGTATTTACATAATTCAAATTTTGCAACTTACAAAACTAACCAATTTTTTGGTGCAAAATGAAATTTTTTTTTGAGACGCTGCCATTTTTTTATTTCTCAATATTTTTTTTATTTTACTTCACGCAATAGCCACATTCATACAGATTAAGAATCTTTTTGGTTTTTTTATTTCGTATTACTACAACGGCTGGAATCATGTCCGCCATAAATAATAATTTTTTTTTAGACACCCTGGTTGGACTACCATAACCTCCGAAACAAACAAATATTTTTATTTTCAGGATATACTTGAAATGTTATTTAATAAACGTGGAAAGTTTGGAATTATTATGTTTCATACTTTTCTTTAAAAAACTTCCCAAAAATTGCTTTTTTCTCAGAGCGTCAAACTAGAAAGACCCCTTTGATCCATTCTATCCATATAAAAAAAAATTTAGTCCGATATCTCAAAAATTATGAAAGTTAGAGGTTGTACAATATATTGCGTACACACATACACGCACACATACAGACATTTTTTAGGAATATGATTTTTCGACGTTTTGGAACATTCTAAACACGTTGCCATAGAAAACTAAAAAAAAATTTTGTCATGAAAACAAAACTGCCTCTATAAGGAAGCAAAAATGAATATTTTACGAGATATTTTACAGTTTATGTTAAATTGTGTCAAATTAAATATAAAATATCTGATAAACTATTCTATTTTTTGCTATTCTATATGCTTATAACTTTTTGCACTAAACATTTTGCAAGAAACCGATTTATATAAAAAAAAAAATTATAGGGGCAATTATTTATTATAGCGGACCCAGCTCTAATGACGTTGACCTTCACATCCTGAGTAACTTTTCCTTATAACTTAATCGGCGATCTCTTATAATTTTTAAGATATTTAAAATTAAAATTAGATTCGAAACGAAAATTTGGTTTGAGTTATATAACGTAACTCACGAACCAAATTTTAGTTTTAAATCAGAAATAGATTTGGGTTAGGTTATATCTTCCGGAAGTGGAACCCTCCATAGGGGGGGGAGGGGAGCGGAACCCACTGTGTCCATGCATATATTTTACAACGCAAAGCAAGGCCCAGCCCAGAATTGTTGTGTGGATGAGAAAATGTATGCGTAACGCAGTGAGTACCGCCCTCTTCCCTACGGGGGGGCTCCACTTCCGGAAGATATAACTTAACCCAAACCTATTTCTGAAAATTTGGTTTGAGTTATACAACGTAACACAAACCAAATTTTAATTTTACATCATCGTTTTATCCTTTTATTTTTCAAACTTTATTTGTTAATAACTTTTTAATAAACAATAACCACTAATTAAGTTATAAGAAAAAGTTATTCACGAGTATGCCTTGACAACATATATCAAGGTTAATGTCATTAGAGCTGACAATGAGTCCGCTATAGTAAATAATTACCAAATTAGGGTTCTTCCATTTTAAAAAACTAAGTTGATTGTTACATGATCTTGAAAAATGATCTTAGTTAAAATTCAGGATTATCAATTTTTTCTTTTTCAGAACTCGCTCTCTCTCTCTCTATAAATTTTGTCTGAAATATTTTTTATACGATGTCAAGTTTCAAAGAAAACATATTATAACACTTTATGTAAAATATCTTAATATATGCATCCTAATATGTGGACCGTTTATTTTGAAAGTGGTGCAAGTCCATTTTCTTTTGTTTCGAGAAAATTAAATGTTAGCAGATCTGACAATTAAAAAATATAGGTTAATTATGTGAAGTCTGGGAATGTTTGTACTAATTTATCAATATGTAATTTGATTATATAAATTTCTTTTAGGCGAATTTAACTAAAATAATATATATTTCCAGGCTGCAAATGGACTTACACCACTTTCATAATTAGTCAATTGTAAATATCATTTAATTTCAATTTTGAAATAACAAATATCACTTAAAATATATTTCATATTAATCCAATTTTGTTTATAAATAATAACAAGAAATAAAATAGAATTAGTATTTTTTATTTTGAACGTTAATTATATTTATATATTGTTAAACTTAACACAAGATATTGGTATTATTAATTATTTATGCTCTTCATGTGGCAGTGTTTTGAAATATTCATGATGCACAGGAGGTATATAAGGTAATAGCTGCTGCATATCCTTATATTTTTCGTATGTAATAGGCCTGGCATCGTGATGGAAATTGGACTTACACCACTTTCATAATCAATGGTTATGCAATTTCTTTTACCGGCCAATTTTAAATTGAACAAAGCATTGGCATTTTTTAAGATATTAAATACTAACTAGTTATAAACAAAAAGTTTACACTACATTAAGCATAAATTATGTCATATCTCATTTTTTTAAAAAAAGGACTCACACCACTTTCATAATAAACGGTCCATGTATTAAATTTATCCAGTATTATTCAATTCCGTATTATATTATTGTTTAAAGGAGAAAAGGAAAATACAACGCTCAACTGGTTACCAACTATCGAAAAACCGAAAGTGATTAATCACAAGTCTAAACCGATAGATATCTGTATACGAGAAACTAGATGGACGGATGAAAAATTGAAGCAACTTTATTCCGATCTAAAAGCCATCCGAATGAATGTTAAATCCATAGATGTAATTCCAAGATTAATAAAGCGTGACTACAAACAGTCGGTTTTGCCCGTTACACCACGCAGATTGAGTATATGGAATAATAAACAGAAACAATGGGAAGAATCTGCTACGTTTATTCAGAAGTTGGTTAAAAACAGAGCAATACAATGTTTGGTAAAGTACATCACATAAAATTATCATATTCACTTAAACAGATATATTAAAATTTTTTCTATAACTATGCTATTAATATAAAATAAGAAAAATAGAATTTTTTTTACATTTTATAGATGTACAAAGGATACGATAGATACAGAGAATTAATCGAAGAATTACATTCGACTCAAACGCTCGAACAGCAGGATGAACAGAAGCACCGCGAAAAAATATGTATGATCGAGTTACAACTACAAAACGATCAGTCGATACAGGAAGATCGGTTATGTGAGATTCTCAATTCTTTGGATGGAAAAACAATCTGTGGAACATTAGATTTTCTTAGCAAAGTAAGTTTTCTAATTTCATATTGAAATAATTTGTTCGATTATCTCTTTTATCGTCTTCAGAAACTGGTGAGATTAGAGGACGAACGTAGAGCTCATGCTTTTGCTTTACTTGCCGAAAGAGAAAGATGTATGAGGGAAGCTGCTGAAGCTGGTAGGCGCCAATTGGAACGTAATCGACGACGAGAATTCGATGAAATGTTTAAACAAATTATAAAAGTAAATCAGGATTCGATAGAAGCTTACTTGGAAGACATTATAAGAGAAGGCATTGATTGGATATCCGATAAAACAGCTAAAAAACAAGTCTTACAATTTAACGATAAAGTGGATGACATATCAAAACATGCCTTAGATAAACAAGATTGGTAACCGATAGAAATATAAATAAGTGTAACATTAAAAAGCAACATATATAAAACACAGTCATATTTTCATAGTGTGGATAAGTTGGCAGAGAAGGAATTGATAATGGATATGATCTATAATTTTGTTTTACCTGAAGTGGAAAAAGACAACGTAAGAGGAAAAATTCGAGACCAACAACAAAATTATATGCAAAATGCATATATATCAATTTTCGAAAAAATTTCAAATTTATCATCTATTAAACCATTGAAAATTATAAATCAAAAAGTTAGTATAAAAAACAAAACTAATATAAGCAATCTGCGTGACTGATGATTTGCTTATATTGCATCGTTTTTCGTATAAAAATATTTATTTATATATTTTTCCAGGAACAAAATATTGAAAAAGAAGAAATCGAATTTCCATCTCACAAACCTGAAGAAAAACAAACAGATTCAGAAGTAAATTGACAAATCGATTTTTTGATGGAAACTCAACATTTGGTATCAAATATTAAAGATTATTTTAATCTAAAAACAGCTATTTGAAATCATATATTTTTAATAATAAAAATTAATCGTAACATTGATTGTAATAATGTAACAATAAATTGATTAATTAAGCTCCGAAATAATAGCAAAAAGAAAACGTAATTATAATAGGAAATTAGGCAGCAATAGAAATATGTAGGGCGCAATAGAATTTATTTGAAAAATTATATATAATAATAATAATCGCGAATAACGTTTTGGTCTTTTCTGAGACTTTGTTCAGCGCAAAACATAATTAATGGATAACTTTTACATAGTGTTGGAAAATTCTAAGTTGCAATTAAAACAAATAAATAAATAATTAATCATAAATAGAGAATAAAGCTGTCATTATTGATAAAAGGAAAACGCCGCATAGCAAGTTAGTAAATCTTAAAATCAAAAGTCAATGGAGAACTTTTACATCGATGCTCTTCATCTACGGGACGTGTCCCTCGAAGGTTGAAAGACCGTGGACTTAGAAAAAGGATAGCTGGAAATCCGTCATCCACGTCTAATAATATAGCAGTAAACTGCATGTCGATATCTAAAATTCGTAATAGTCAGAGTAACACCCCAGATAGCAAAATGCTAACAGCATGCGCGCAGATTGGCAGCAAATTTAATCAGACTTCCATGCAAAAATTATAGCCACCTGTGACCATACATTAAGGCTCCTGAGTAGTCGCCGCGGCCATATTGGAATGATGACGTCAGGACAAGAATTGAACCCGGGTTGGATGCGTGATAGTCACGCGCTTAATGCCCGAGCTACACCGCCTTTTCAGTAATTGATATAACGGAGCCAGATATATGGAAAACCATATTGTTTAAATCATTTTCTTAGAAATGGCTGAGTATTGCGCTCTATCCCTTTGCTCAAGTATTTTTCTAATAGAGTACTACACTATAAAAGCCTTTTTCAATTCGGTAATCCTAAAGTCGCGTCCTCCCCTGCTAGTCACAGGAACGTGCGCATCATAAATATAATAGCACAATACTCTAGTAGTAGAGGTTCTCATTAAAATTTTCCACTATCGCTTGAAGTGGATATTCACTCGTTTGGAGTTAAATTTCACTCTAAGAAATTTAGAGAGCAGATTAGCAAAAAATACTTTGTTTAACAAACATAACTTATTCGCAATAATAATAATTAAATACTTATTTATTAAAAAGTTGTTTAGATAACTAAACGTTCGAAAAATGTTCCAATAAAATAGCCACATATTTCCCCGATCATTTATAGATATGACAAACATGTATTATAAAATTATAATAAAAATCAATTATTCTAAAAAATATTTTGTTTTCTATCGTTGAAATTGTATGACATCTTTAGAGATTGATCCGAGACATCCAAAAAATCATACAAAAATATGTACGTTTGAATCTCTTCTTTGGAAATTAAAAATCGGTAAAAAATCGGTTCCAAAAAATGTTTTACATGACATATATATATGTATTTTTACGGATATTTTTTAGGAAATCATGTTTCATTACACAAGCTCGTATAGTTTGTACTTTTGTGAGAACAAATCTGATTCATCTTGCCATTCTTATCGATTATTACCTTGCATTTCTTATTTTTAACTTAAACAAAGAATTATTTAATTTGACGCACGTGTTATGATTCTTTTGAAGTGCAAATTAATTCCATTACCCGCGGCTGTAAAAGTTGATCGTGGATTCAGAAAACTCTCGTTATCTTTAGTTTGCCACATCTCGTAATCACGCAGAAGCAATGCCAAAACAACTTTAGCGTGTAATTGACCCACTTTCATTCCTGTGAATCGATAAAAGATTGATTTCAATAATAAAACGGTTATAAAATCATAATCCCAACGATAATTTTCGTGTCTTATCAGATATAGAAAATATCGAATCAAAATTCAACTGAGTGTTTCTTATTTAATTTCGTCTCTAAAAAATCTTATAAAAAATAAAAAAATAAATTTTGAAAGAAACAACATGTCATTATACTAAAATAATAATAAAACATCCAAGCTTATATATTTTTTTTGAAAATAACACAATCAATTGATCATGTGTGTTCAAATTTTTTTTATTTCCTTATCTTGAATTATTTTTTCACCGGTTATATTTTGATTTAGTAAATGGATCTATTGTATTATATAATTAGTCCGATTATGTAATGTTTTTACTTAGCCGAAATAATTAGTCATGAGCATATATTTTTTGGCAATAACGGCAGCAACTTACATCATCAAGAAGATGAGTAGAACAAACAAGATAAAAAAAGGCATTAAGAATCAATCGCGGTAATTAGGGCGCATAAATTTTTTATTTATATAGCTTTAAATCATAGAAAGGCGTACGTTTCGGTCCCTTCTTCGGATCATCTTCAACGCAAATAAATAATAAATTTTATTTTTGCTTAATTTACCGATTTTTAATTTCCGAAAAAGAGATTCAAACGTACATTTTCTCTATGATTTAAAGTTATTTAAATAAAAAATTTATGCGCTCTAATTACCGCAACTGGCTCTTTTGTTACCCATTTTTATTTTGTTTGTTACATTAAGAAGCTTATTCTATAACCTTTTACGATGTCGTTAGATACAATTGCGCAGCTATTTTTCGATGTTTTAGTTGCACAATGATAACGATATCGTTAAAAGTTACAGAATAGGTCCTATAGATTTAGTATATCTAGACCGAGTGTTTGCCTTTAGTTAAGGAGTGGGGGTAAGAATGCTTGTAGAAAAGGACATACTTTTCTACAAGCACCTTGGGCCCCCACTCCTTAACATTCAGTCTAGATACACCATGTTTGTGATAGAGTCTTATAATTGTATTAGAATATTAGAACTCTTCATATGCTTTAATATCAACTTTGATAACATTTTGATGACACGTTGATTTTTTTCAGTTTTTATTATTAATATTATTGGTTTTTATATTATTAAAATATTTTTTAAATTTCTTTGCATATTATTTTTGATCTTTTGCAAGAAAGTGTATATTTTTAGAATAACCTATTATATACTCTACATCTACATTATCATATCTACCTATGCACATCCTATAACCAATTCCGAATGGCATGTAGGCGTCAGTGACATGATTATTTTTATTGAATCTATCGGGGTTGTATACTTCGGGTTCGTTCCAGAATCTGGGATCAGCTCCGAGTCCGTATAAAGAGATGTATATCGGCGTACCTTTCTCGATAACAATATCGGTGTTAGGAATCTGAAATTTTATATTTTTATTAATATTTAATTATACTCATTAATGGACAAGCATTTTATTTTTATGACAGTAAATTTTATAAGGAACAAAACTATTTTAGTTATAATTTTCCGTTCAAGTTTTCAATATATCGAAAATTTTCAAGTACATAAAAATTTTTTATGTGAAAGATTATTAGATCGTTCAAAACTTTTCATGTTCTTCAGAAAAAATTAGAACGATTAAGAACTTTTTGAGAACTCTTCATTCGACGTTATTCAAATCAAATTATGACATATTCCGGATCGGATTAAATATTTTGCGAAATTTTCATCAGATTTTTGAAATTTTAATCAACTTTTAAATTTACCTTGTAATCTTCACGAGTACATCTATCGATTGTGGATAGTGGCGGATGTAATCTTAGACTCTCGGCTATCGTCTGATCCAGATACTTCATGTCCTGGAACGCTTCGTATGTCCAGCCGTGCTTGTCGATTGCCCGGTTAATATCCTGTCTGGCCAGTTTCTGATACGTGGAATGTTTCGCCAGTTCCAATAGGGTGAAGGATATGCAACTAGCACTCGACTCAAAGCCCGACAAGAAAATACCAGACTGATATAATAAATTTTCACCCTCAAATTCTGTGGTAAATATTTAGTATTTATTATTTTTTATCACTCATTATTTTCATTATTTCATTTACGCGATTTCTTTGTTAATGAACTTTATTAATAAATTTTATTAATGAACTTTAATATTATAAACGTTAAATGAAAATATCATACATAAATATTATACGAAGAATTAAGATGTCATGTAGAAACATATTAAAACGTAGAGATGATAAATCACATACAAATATTACAATAGAAAATTTATAACGATAATAAAATATTGTTAAAATTATAAATCTCAGGATTATCAAACAATATAAAAAGTACATCGACGCAATTTTGACTTTTTTATAATAAGACGTTCGAATATTTTCAGACAAAAACGTGGTAATAAAATAAATCGCGATTCAAAGCTACTTACTATAATCGGGATTCTGCTTGCTATGCTTTAACTGGAGCAGAAAGTCGATAAAATCACCTCGTTTCTCACCGGTTTTTTCACGATTTTTCATAGCGTTCCAGAAGACTTTTGCTACAAAAGAAGTGTTTACAAGAATTCTCGTACCAATCAGGTCTATCAGTTCAGGCATGAAGAACACCGTAATAAGGGCGACCATTCTTCTAAATCCGTGAAAGAATTTGTAAACTAAAAACATTCTCAAGTTATTACAATTAAATGAATGTTAAGAATTTTTCATCGCTATTAGAATTTCAGTCGATGATATAGATGTCAAAGTAAGAATGGATTAAATAAATAATAATTTATCAAAAATTTGTTAATCCAATTAGTTTAGTTTTTTAAAGTTTTAAAACATTTTGTATATTTTTTACTATTTTATTTATTAAAATTAAATTATAAATTTAAATAAACTACACACACACACACACACACACACACATATCGTAATTTTTTTTGGTATCCATAACATAATATTATTTAATAGAATTTCCATTTTTTTTCGTAATATCATATAACTGACAATGTTACGATAGGAATTGTTTTTATACTTAGTACGTATCACATGATAAACAATATTAACTTTATTTGATTTGGTCCGCTTTTGCTATTAATTAGAATTTTTAATATAATATATATTGTTAAATTCAAAGGGGATACCTTCAGTTGAGAATTCCTCATTCGGATAATGGAAGGTGTCCATCTTGGTACCGAGTGCAATCGAAGCGAATAAATCGGTAGTATACTTGTAACTGAGTTCTTGGGCATCCACCAGCTTCACATCGTCGTGATCCGCAGGATAATGTTTGAGATAATCCATCATTGGATCTCCGATCTCCATCATCAGCGGGAACATCCGTTTTAGCTTGCTTATGGTTAACGTGGGCGTGAACTTGGTTCGCACGTATTTCCAGATCGGATTGTTCAGACCAAATAAATTCTTCATACCGATACTGTCCCTTTGTTTGGAACCGGCAAAATGGCGATCGCAGAAATTATGAAAATCGCGGATCATAAATTGCTTTATAATGTCTGGATCGCGCAATAACAGGCACGGTTTGTGGAAAATGTAAAAGCCGATGAAGGGCGCGTCCGTACGGGCTGCTTTATACAGTTGACCGATGTGCCATCCTGGTGCAGTACGAAAGAGCACGGCATTTTTGAAATTACCGAAGATTAAATTGCTCGTGAGAGATTCAACGCCGCGTTGTTTCCAATAGCTTAGTTTATATCTGAGCGATAGAGAGTAACAATAGAGTATAAATATATATTTTATAAGCACTGAATATATATCTATATATATAGTATTTTATAGTATATATATATATATATATATATATATATATATACATATATATATATACATATATATATATATAAATGTGAATATAAAGTGATAAGAATTACTTAATCTAAATTTTGCAGTTAAAATATCTATAATTGCAAACGCTAATAAAAATAATTAAAGATTTAATAGGTCTCGGAATAAGATTCGATATAGCTGCAATTATTAAATACATATTTAATTAATAAATCAAAATTAATTAATTAAATTTAAAAAAGTTAACAACTATTATTTTAATTCTTAATTTTATCACATTTTTTTTATACTAACCTAGCGTATATCCAGAATAGTTTTATTATTATGACAATCAATATAAAACTGATCAGCATGATGTATCTGTATCACTAACACGCTAGACACTTTACGCTGAAAGGGCCATGATTCTCATGAGAAAAACGTTTTCAGTCAGAAACTTGTTTGAATTTGTAATATGTTCTAGTTTTTGTGTCTTTGATCAAAATTCTTAAGTTATGTTAGCAGAAAACTTTTATGGCCAGTTTTTGAACGGGTACAAAAAGTGAATATCTTTTTCGAAAATGCGCATTTTTCGCAATATTAAGGAATTCCGACATTTTCTGTACATTCGTGAAATGGTTATATAAGTTTTCTGCTTTGATTAAAGACACAAGAACTACAACATATCACAAATTCAAACAAATTAATTAAAAATGTTTTTCTCCTAAGAATCGTAATCTTTTCTTGAAGATTGTTCTTAGCGGATTCTTGATTGTTCTTTTATAATTAATAATCAGTAGAATACACAGTAGGATTAGTAGACCATCTGTTCTCGTGGTAGACTTACAATTGAGATATGGGAACCGTTGAAGAAATCAATCGCAAAAGAGTAGGCATATCCGAAGATAAGGAAGAAGATTAGTGAGCAATATGTTGTAAAAAAGAAGAGTTCATATTTGAAAGCTGACATCGTCTAATGCTATCTAGAAGATTACATAATGATATCATATAGTTGACTAATGCGTCGATTTTAGACAAAATAATGATATCATATAAATGATATCTTAATGAATTCTTGAATTTAACATCCAATGGATGTCAAATGTGTGATAAAATATATAATATAATTCTTTCTATATTTTACTAATCTAAAAAAAGACACGTACATATGTTAAGTATTCAATTTTATTATAGAAAGTTATGACATTTTGTGCGTGCGTGCGTGCGTGCGTGCGTGCGTGCGTGCGTGCGTGCGTGCGTGCGTGCGTGTGTGTGTGTAAATGTGTAGTCTACATTTCTACATATGTCTATATTTCTTATAAAATAAAAAGCTATAGCATCATAATAAAATTTAAAAATAAAAATATTTTATAATATAAACAAAACTAAAACAAATATTACTTATTAAAATTTAAAAAATTACATTTTGGCACTATTTTTATCACATTATAAAAAGTAGTTCTATATACTTAATGTAGTTGTTATACTTAATATAAAAATAAAATAAAATATGATATAATAAATATAAAAGATGGAAATTTTTTTAATTTATTTACACAAGAAATAAACAAACAGTATTTACTTAAATAAATAAAAAAAGTAATGAAAAACCAAGTTTTTCATGTAATAAATAAAAAAAGTTAAAAAAACCCAATTCTTCATCCGTTTTCACATGTTATGTCTCATCTCTTTTTCATGTCGTTTTGCAGCTTGATTTATGCGATTTCCAGCATGCTGTAACCAGCTTTTCATGATAGTTTGAATAGAATGAGAAGAAATATTTTTTCCATTGATAGATGAGGATTATATTAATAAATTTTAAATAAATAAGACAATATAAATGACAATTTATAAATGTTTTATAATATATTATATTCTTTTTAGTACTCTGCGTTGATACCACTGCTTAACATAGTTATATTATTTGGAAAAAATTACATTATACTTGAAGAGTTTATCAAAAAACTAAAAAAATATATGGTATATTTAAATTATATATATTTAAAAAGATTACAATTGTTTCTTAAACATTATAAGTATATAGGAAACATTGATGAGACTAGAAATTTAACGGTATAAATTATTATATTTACCAAAGTAATAAAGATTTAAAAATATAATATTATAATATGATAATTAAAATATAAAATAATTGTAATTGTAAGAAAAATAATGCAAAAAAGATTTTATTTTTCAACATTTTATTATATTGCAGTATATTTTTTTATATATTTTAACATGGAAAAGAAATTTATTTGGCATTTACTCGAAATAATAATTTCAATAAAAGCAACTTAAAAAAAATATTGTAATATGCATGAATATTAATTTTGGAAAAAAATATATATATAATGTCAAACTCTGCACAATTAATAGTAACATAGAAAATTTAAAATTATACCGATAATGACGTCTACAAACTTCATAGATTTCGTCTCAATCGTATTTTTCTGTCCAGTCCAAGACAGCTTATAGGCCAGTTCGTCAGTGACCGTAAGTTTTAACGCATTTCTTATGTGCTGTTTTGGATTCTTCCCTCCGACAGTTCAAATTAATTTTTCCTGTAAAAAATGTATTAATTTTTATAATTTAATAATTATTAATTCTTATGATTACATTATTATAATGTAATCATAATATTACAATTCATAATTTCATATAGAAAATGATTTAGAAGTTCCATATACTTTTTGTAAAACTAATGATTTGTATTTCTAGAAACAGAAAAAAATTTAAGAACGAGAATATACAAAATGTGTAAATATTCTATTTTTGCATACATTTTTTGTGCATCAAACTATTTATATTTTTACGAAATTTATATGATAAACAAGTAACTAGTACTTACATATTGCAATGAAGCTATGGAATCTTCTGGTTATCAATTTATTGAACTCCTGTAATCTTTCAGGCGTTGCAATAGGTAAAAAATTAATAGTATTATTTCAGGAATTCGGATTTACGTCTAAAAATAATTGTTCGATTGTAAACAGCATTCGTATCATTTTGTGAATGCTGCTTCTACAAGCTTCTATTAAGGAAAAAATAAAGAAAATTAATCATTTTTAGTATAATACAAATTATTTAAAATTTGATCGTAATATACTTACTACAACATAATTCATTATAACCTTTTTTATTTTCAATATCGTTTAGAGTTTTTTCTTTATTCGTTTTATAAAGTTGTGAAGGTCCTGATACGCCTGTTGAAAGCATAAGAATAAGAAATACAAAATGTATAAAATATAATAAAAAATCTACAAATTCTTACTTTCTGCTTCCACAGATCGTTCATTTCTTTCAAGTAACCATTTTTTGATATTGTTTACATCTGAAGTTTCACTTGGTATTTTTCGCATAGAGTTTCCTTCTTTATTTTGTATATAAGTTGTAGGGGGCGTTGGAATATCTGTTACATATATAAATTTAGTAATAATGTTTTAAATATTTGTTCTATATACATGTAAACTAATACATACATAGATTACTCAGTTCATCTTCGGTTGATGCTTTTTTCTTAGAAGATTGATGAATCTTTTTTTTCTCAGTGCCTATTATTATCAACATAAGAAATATAACTTACAAGGAAACTATTAATCTTTTTCAGCAAAAGTTCTCATTAATGCTAAGAGCTTTGTTCACAATATAATATAAAATAAAATATAATAATAAATAATAAATTTAATAAATAATAAAGATGCGTGTGGGCGTTTGTGTGTGTGTGTGTGTGTGTGCGCGCGAGAGCGAGCGCGCGCACTTTAATATACTAAATATACTTAATGCTAAAACGGACCATTCATATGAGACATGTGTGCGTGCGTGCGTGCGTGCGCATTTTATCTTCTATAAAATATATACAATATCCTCTATAAAATATATACAATATAGTTTTCAAATATTTTACATCGAGAGTACTTAATAGACAGAGTGAATCACCTAATTCGATAATGTAGAACAATTTTTACAATCTTTACCACGAACAGAAATCGAACAGATTCCACCAGCGGATTATAGGTAATTGAAACAAGCAGAATCTCGACAAATTCAATTTCATATAGGAATAATTGAAGAGAAATTAAGATTTCGTTAATAAAGTTTTGTTAAAAATAATTGTCAAAATCAATTGTTTAAAATTAGATAATCCACTCTCTTCAAATCTCTCCATAGAATTTTTTGCTATACAAATTAAAGTTATTTAAATTTTTAGTCTCGTAAATAATATTTCTCGTTGTATTTACTCGTCGCTTTATACTTTTCGTTCAGAATTTCAAAAAATATCCTTTTGCGATGAAAAACGTCATACACTGTACTAAACAGTTTCTAAAAAATAAAAAATAAAAAAAACCTAATATTCTCATTTTCGCGACACAAACACATTTGTTTTATAATAAAGCAAAATAATATGTAAATGAAATTAAATTTGAAATGAAATTTAATGAAAAAATTCGATTTGAGAAAAATTAAAATTTTAGAATTGTAGTTTAATAATTTTTAATAATTTATTGGCATATTGTAGCATTAATATATGTTATACTGCTTACACTGTTTATATTTACAGCTAACTTTAGATAAACAAACAAGTGGAAATATTTATAGTGATATGATCGAAGAACATACTGACAAAGATATTACTGAACATCCACTACCAATGACACGACGTTTTATGCTCTCGGGTATAAAGGTATAACATTTTCGAGGAGATATGTAGTTAGTTCTAATCTAATATATTGCAATCATTATACGTCAATGTATTTTAACAGGATAAGATAGTGTATGAACAAGTAATACAGGATCTCGGCGCAGATGTGTCGACGGATTCAAAATATGATAATGGCGCCACGCATCTCTTATGTATAGGCTCTCTAGAAATGAGAAGATGCTCGGTAGCATAGCTGCCGGAAAATGGCTCTTACATACCTCATATTTACGTGACTGTGAACAAGAAGGCAGATTTCTCGACTTTAGTATATTTGTTAGATATATTATATTATATTTAATATATTAATAATATATTTTTCGATCAACTAAGAATCCATTTTTTTCAACAAATGTGAATTGAAAATTGAAGTAGATAATCATTTATTGCAAAACAAAGTAGATATCGTGTCTATCAATGCAGACATTTTCAAGACGCGAAAAAACGTTATTCAACGTGTTCAGAAAATCTCGCGACTTTTGCGCAATCTCCTCAACATCATCTCACTCACTCTGGTCCTTCTCTTTTAGTGTTCTCACTCTCTTCCTTTTCTCTCTTGTACGCGATCTCAACCCAATCCCGAAGCCTGTCCTATCAATCTAATCAGCATCGCGCCATGCTATCATCCAATCATAAGCACGCTCTCAGGATCTTTTCCGCGCTCCTGCGTCGATATCAACCCTTCCGGTGATTCTCGATCATTCTGTGAGTACTGGTCTTTCGTAACGCACGTTGCCTTTAGAAAAGTCTACAAAGCTCTCGGAATTCGGTTTTGCGATTCGGATCGGATCTAGTGATCAATCTCCCGGTGTTCTCAAGGTTCTCGATGACCACAAGGACTTTATCAATCGGAAATCGATCATCGAAATACGTTTGAGTGAGAATATTTGCAAAGTGCGGCTCGGACCAGAGTGAGTGCGCGTGGATTCTATGCGCTGTTCTTCCCGACACCCCCCGAAACCAGAAACTCATCGGATACTTTATCAAACACAACGTAAAACATTATGTCAAACTTAAAAATAGGGATATTTTTAATGATAAAAATTAAAATCTATTGAACAAGATAAAATTTAGACAACTACGGTTTTTTAAATCTTTAAATAAAATGCTAATTTTGAGTATATTAAGTTTCTCTTGATCAAAAATCATCAGGATGAAACAAATTCTCTATATTTGTCGTATGCAACTTTTTGTCAATTCTACTCATATTCTCTATTCTCAAATGTATACAAATTTTAGGAAGAAAAATATAGAATGGGGCAATCCGAAAAGCGAAAATACGATTCCAGAACCTAACGGCAAAATCGAGCAAGCGATTGCGGCCGCAGCTTATAAGAGGCGGGTGAGATTACAGAAGGAACTGAACGGCCAGTTTTCCAATATGGTGGCACTGCTAATGGTCTCCGAGGATAAACACGATCAGTTCAGGAGACTTATCGAAGCCGGTGGCGGTTCGGTAACGCAAACGGGGTAAATATTCATCAATGTTCCTAAAGAAAAAAATTCTATCTACGCATTATCATGCATATCTTTGATTTATTTACAGACCGCCATACGATGTCATTTCGTGTGGACGCAGAATCACGCACTGTTTCGTCCAACAACTGTTTCGTGAAACAAGTGAACAGTATCTCACTTTCTAAAGAAGTCATCGGCGAACTGATCACGCAGATTCCCTCATCAATACCCTCTAGCCTCTTGCATGAGCAAGAAGAGATTTTTCAGTTTACCGCTCGTAAACACCGGTGACATTTTTATCCCGAAGCAAAGTCTCTTGATAATTATGTTCGAAAACGAAATAATAAAATAAGAATAATTTAAAACAAATGAATCAGCGGAATAAAATAATTAAGTATGTTGAATCTATACATTTACGCAAATCGTTTACCTTAATTGCCTCCATTCGGGATTCTTGATAATGAAGAGACTCCAATTGCTAACTTTGTCGGAATTGCTTCTGCCGTCGAAATGATGATTTGGGAACAAGTGAAAGTCCTTGATCATAATTTGCTTGATCAGTTCCGGATTTCTCACGAGTAGGTACGGCTTATGTAGGATGTAAATTCCGATTATGTCATCCTCATCCGTGGCTTGCCGACGCAGCTCACCGAGGACCATTCCCGCTGATTTACGCATAAGTATCGCATCCTTAAAATGACCGAAGAACCAATGTGCAGATAATGCGCGTACACCACGTCTTTGTCAATAAGAGTGTTTCCACTTTAGCCATAAGTAAGGTGTCGCGAAAAGTGACGAGAATATCAAGAGCGTATCCAAAAGAACGCAATCAATCAATATTGCCATTTTGCGCAAATCTTTCTCGGAGAGAAAGTCTTCTTCTCCTGGGGACTTATTCGTGTAAAACTTGATTTAAATTATAAAACTTCGCGTCAACTTTGTCTACAAGTTTTTTCTGAATAAGATTCTATTTTAGTTGTTATATTGTATGGAATTCACTATAAATTATATGCAAAAAAAGACATTCCGTGACAATTTCGCGTGTGAATCGCATCAGATGCTGTGTAAAAACTGTGGGAACAAAAATCAATATGCGCAGTGTATCGTCCCAATTCTTTGCCGAGTCATTTATCAAATGATATTAATCATGTTTTTTTCTGATATACTAGGTATCGTATAAAATTATAAAATCATTGTAGCAGAAATGAGCGAACGATTCAATTGCAACTTATAATTGGCTGAACTTTGAACTCTACTTAGAAAACGATAAGAAATTACCCGTAGATCTTGATTAATTCTTCGCTTTTCTAGTACAAGATTTCGATATTGAAATTTTTTGACAACCTATATATATTCCATTCGATAAATTCGATCTGTGCATCTGATACTATGTAGATTGTAGATAGTAGAAGGAAAAAAGCATCTGATAATAAATAGTAAAAAGGAAAATGTCACAACGAAAATATTCATCAGTAGTCGTGTTAGACGTGCTGCATGAAGGCATTTTTAGCTCACAATCACTCGTTAAATATATCTCGACATTTGCATATTTGCATCGACATAACAGTGTCGATAATGACATGTTTATTATACTTACTATAATGTGTTATTTATTTTTAGTATTTAGTGATCTTCAAGTTAATAATCTCATTCAATAATGAAAGTAGGAAAAACTGAGATCATTTTTTCGTAGAGTATAGATAATATTATTGGATCGATTTTTATCAAATCGTAAATATTTTACTCGAGAAAACATTTCTTGATATATTTACGAAAAACTTATTTTCCCCCCGCTCTCCTCACCCGACACTTTTTTTATTCATTTATAATTGTTTTAGTAATCGTCTCAATATTTTAATTTTTCTGTTTATTTTTTATACATAATTCTGTAGTTCTTATTGGTAATCATCGATTAGTTTGCTTCTTATGAGTAATAAAAGAGAGTAAAAATATAAAAAAAAAGGTAACATAAAATCATGTCGAGTCTACATATGCATACATTCAAGTGCACATGACGATATAGTCGCCCTTAATAGTAACAAATAATATATTTGCTAAAAGTCGCATAATCGCATCGTGAACTTGGAATTTAGAATTCAAGAAAGTATAGCGGAAAGATCGTAATCCGAAGTCGGGGAATCTTACATATAAAATCATCTAACATAAACCTCTCTTTTTTACGATTACAATATATATTCAATTAGGGGAAAACAATCTCCACTCTCTAAATTTCTTAGAACAAAAATGGACTCGAAAAATTGAGTGACTGATCGAATCACTCGAGTTAGAGTAACTTTTCACTCATAGGAGTGAATTCTCTCATTTTTTGTTGTAGAATGAAAAAATCATACTGCAAAATGGAGTAAATATGTATACTCTATTTCATAGAGTGAATATTTTTATTTGTGAAGAGTGAGTGAAGCGCACGTGAAGCATGCACGAGTCCGCCATTAGCAGAAAAAGATAAAACGCTATCGTCTCGCTGTCTCTCGACAGTATCATTTTCGTTGCGTGGTACAAGATAAGAAAAAAGGAGACACACTTAGCCGGCTTTCACACTGAGATAATATGCTATGTACGATATGTAGTTTCGATTATTTGAAATGAGAATTTTCTTAGAACGAAAATGGACTCGAAAAATTGAGTGATTGATCGAATCACTCGAGTTAGAGTGACTTTTCACTTATAGGAGTGAATTCTCCCACTTTTTGTTGTAGAATGAAAAAATCATTCTGCAAAATGGAGTAAATATGTATATTCTATTTTATACAGTGAATATTTTTATTTGTGAAGAGTGAGTGAAGCGCACGTGAAGCATGCACGAGTCCGCCATTAGCAGAAAAAGATAAAACGCTATCGTCTCGCTGTCTCTCGACAGTATCATTTTCGTTGCGTGGTACGAGATAAGAAAAAAGGAGACACACTTAGCCGGCTTTCACACTGAGATAATATGCTGTGTACGATATGTAGTTTCGATTATTTGAAATGAGAATTTTCTTAGAACGAAAATGGACTCGAAAAATTGAGTGATTGATCGAATCACTCGAGTTAGAGTGACTTTTCACTTATAGGAGTGAATTCTCCCACTTTTTGTTGTAGAATGAAAAAATCATTCTGCAAAATGAAGTAAATATGTATACTCTATTTCATAGAGTGAATATTTTTATTTGTGAAGAGTGAGTGAAGCGCACGTGAAGCATGCATGAGTCCGCCATTAACAGAAAAAGAAAAAACGCTATCGTCTCGCTGTCTCTCGACAGTATCATTTTCGTTGCGTGGTACGAGATAAGAAAAGAGGAGACAGACTTAGGCGGCTTTCACACTGAGATAATATGCTATGTACGATATGTAGTTTCGATTATTTGAAGTGAGAATTTTCTTAGAACGAAAATGGACTCGAAAAATTGAGTGATTGATCGAATCACTCGAGTTAGAGTGACTTTTCACTTATAGGAGTGAATTCTCCCACTTTTTGTTGTAGAATGAAAAAATCATTCTGCAAAATGGAGTAAATATGTATACTCTATTTCATAGAGTGAATATTTTTATTTGTGAAGAGTGAGTGAAGCGCACGTGAAGCATGCACGAGTCCGCCATTAGCAGAAAAAGATAAAACGCTATCGTCTCGCTGTCTCTCGACAGTATCATTTTCGTTACGTGGTACGAGATAAGAAAAAAGGAGACACACTTAGCCGGCTTTCACACTGAGATAATATGCTATGTACGATATGTAGTTTCGATTATTTGAAATGAGAATTTTCTTAGAACGAAAATGGACTCGAAAAATTGAGTGATTGATCGAATCACTCGAGTTAGAGTGACTTTTCACTTATAGGAGTGAATTCTCCCACTTTTTGTTGTAGAATGAAAAAATCATTCTGCAAAATGGAGTAAATATGTATATTCTATTTTATACAGTGAATATTTTTATTTGTGAAGAGTGAGTGAAGCGCACGTGAAGCATGCACGAGTCCGCCATTAGCAGAAAAAGATAAAACGCTATCGTCTCGCTGTCTCTCGACAGTATCATTTTCGTTGCGTGGTACGAGATAAAAAAAAAGGAGACACACTTAGCCGGCTTTCACACTGAGATAATATGCTGTGTACGATATGTAGTTTCGATTATTTGAAATGAGAATTTTCTTAGAACGAAAATGGACTCGAAAAATTGAGTGATTGATCGAATCACTCGAGTTAGAGTGACTTTTCACTTATAGGAGTGAATTCTCCCACTTTTTGTTGTAGAATGAAAAAATCATTCTGCAAAATGAAGTAAATATGTATACTCTATTTCATAGAGTGAATATTTTTATTTGTGAAGAGTGAGTGAAGCGCACGTGAAGCATGCATGAGTCCGCCATTAACAGAAAAAGAAAAAACGCTATCGTCTCGCTGTCTCTCGACAGTATCATTTTCGTTGCGTGGTACGAGATAAGAAAAGAGGAGACAGACTTAGGCGGCTTTCACACTGAGATAATATGCTATGTACGATATGTAGTTTCGATTATTTGAAGTGAGAATTTTCTTAGAACGAAAATGGACTCGAAAAATTGAGTGATTGATCGAATCACTCGAGTTAGAGTGACTTTTCACTTATAGGAGTGAATTCTCCCACTTTTTGTTGTAGAATGAAAAAATCATTCTGCAAAATGGAGTAAATATGTATACTCTATTTCATAGAGTGAATATTTTTATTTGTGAAGAGTGAGTGAAGCGCACGTGAAGCATGCACGAGTCCGCCATTAGCAGAAAAAGATAAAACGCTATCGTCTCGCTGTCTCTCGACAGTATCATTTTCGTTACGTGGTACGAGATAAGAAAAAAGGAGACACACTTAGCCGGCTTTCACACTGAGATAATATGCTATGTACGATATGTAGTTTCGATTATTTGAAATGAGAATTTTCTTAGAACGAAAATGGACTCGAAAAATTGAGTGATTGATCGAATCACTCGAGTTAGAGTGACTTTTCACTTATAGGAGTGAATTCTCCCACTTTTTGTTGTAGAATGAAAAAATCATTCTGCAAAATGGAGTAAATATGTATATTCTATTTTATACAGTGAATATTTTTATTTGTGAAGAGTGAGTGAAGCGCACGTGAAGCATGCACGAGTCCGCCATTAGCAGAAAAAGATAAAACGCTATCGTCTCGCTGTCTCTCGACAGTATCATTTTCGTTGCGTGGTACGAGATAAAAAAAAAGGAGACACACTTAGCCGGCTTTCACACTGAGATAATATGCTGTGTACGATATGTAGTTTCGATTATTTGAAATGAGAATTTTCTTAGAACGAAAATGGACTCGAAAAATTGAGTGATTGATCGAATCACTCGAGTTAGAGTGACTTTTCACTTATAGGAGTGAATTCTCCCACTTTTTGTTGTAGAATGAAAAAATCATTCTGCAAAATGAAGTAAATATGTATACTCTATTTCATAGAGTGAATATTTTTATTTGTGAAGAGTGAGTGAAGCGCACGTGAAGCATGCATGAGTCCGCCATTAACAGAAAAAGAAAAAACGCTATCGTCTCGCTGTCTCTCGACAGTATCATTTTCGTTGCGTGGTACGAGATAAGAAAAAAGGAGACAGACTTAGGCGGCTTTCACACTGAGATAATATGCTATGTACGATATGTAGTTTCGATTATTTGAAGTGAGAATTTTCTTAGAACGAAAATGGACTCGAAAAATTGAGTGATTGATCGAATCACTCGAGTTAGAGTGACTTTTCACTTATAGGAGTGAATTCTCCCACTTTTCGTTGTAGAATGAAAAAATCATTCTGCAAAATGGAGTAAATATGTATACTCTATTTCATAGAGTGAATATTTTTATTTGTGAAGAGTGAGTGAAGCGCACGTGAAGCATGCATGAGTCCGCCATTAACAGAAAAAGAAAAAACGCTATCGTCTCGCTGTCTCTCGACAGTATCATTTTCGTTGCGTGGTACGAGATAAGAAAAGAGGAGACAGACTTAGGCGGCTTTCACACTGAGATAATATGCTATGTACGATATGTAGTTTCGATTATTTGAAGTGAGAATTTTCTTAGAACGAAAATGGACTCGAAAAATTGAGTGATTGATCGAATCACTCGAGTTAGAGTGACTTTTCACTTATAGGAGTGAATTCTCCCACTTTTTGTTGTAGAATGAAAAAATCATTCTGCAAAATGGAGTAAATATGTATACTCTATTTCATAGAGTGAATATTTTTATTTGTGAAGAGTGAGTGAATCGCACGTGAAGAGTCCGCCATTAGCAGAAAAAGATAAAACGCTATCGTCTCGCTGTCTCTCGATAGTATCATTTTCGTTGCGTGGTACGAGACAAGAAAAAAGGAGACACACTTAGCCGGCTTTCACACTGAGATAAAATTGAAGTGAGAAGCAATGACACTGCTTTTCATTTCAGCTTATCGAAGCTTCATGTTGCACGTAGCATGCTATCTCAGTGTGAAAGCTGGTTTAGAATTAAGATCAAGCGACGCGGTAGCGTCGCGACGCCAAGTATATAAAAAAAAAAACATTTCGGTCAAAGATTTGCCTATGTTGCCTATGTACAGGGGCCGCGACGCTACCAAGTAGCTAGTAGCTTATCCGGAGTTTTACGTCTAATAAACTTTCGATTAAAATTCCTCAGGAACCATGCCGTTAATAAAAAATCTATCGCCACTTTTCTTATACAATGTGGATGCAAGCTTTCGATTGCGACCAGTTTGAATAAGATTAGTGCAGTCAATTCTGAGGAATGATAATCGTATACCAGAAATGTGACATTTTTCGTTCTTCTTCATTATCATAATAATAAGGTAAGTTTCAGACTCTCGCGTACGTATGCTCGCACGCACACACGCAAAGCTATTTTGTCCCTCAAGGCGCGTTTGCAGCGCTCATGTACGATTATTCGCTTGAGTGTGCAAATACGCCTTGAGAGACAATGTGTATGTGCGTGCATACGTATATGATACGTATCAAGCAGTACGCGGTAGCATCGCGACGTCAAGATATAATAACATTATAAGGTTAATGTTATATTTGAATCTGCTACAGAAAATATATTTGGTCCTATCGAGTAAGTAGATTGAAATTTTGTATATATATCTTCTTATATATGTCTGCTTATATATGTTTATTTATTATTTTATAAGTATATTATTTCTTGATTATATCTGAATATTGTCTAAATTATAGCGCTTATTTGCAGGATATAGCAAAATCAATCAATCCTTTCAAGAAAGCCGGTATACTTTTAGCTGAAGAATTTTGCTAAACAGCGTAACATATTGGGTTATAGAGATTTGGCAGTAACAGACAGTAAGTACAATATAGTAGCACATATAAAACATTCAGTAGCACATATAAAACCAGATATGTAAATTAAATTAAATATTAAAATTCTGTTCTTTTCATTGCACACAGATAGAGGGAAGTGACCATAAAGCACTTAACTTCGGATGGACATAAAAACGACTAATAACTGTCGAAGTAAAAGAAATATTTACTATTTATAATGTGGTAAAGGGAATCCTTGCCCTTATGTTAAGTGATTGAACTGAAGTTGAATTCAATGTGTTGAATAGCTTGAAATTTGTGAAACACGAATACCGAAAATAAATTTAAGCTATAATTATAACTATATAATTCTAGCTTAAATTTATTTTCGGTATTCGTGTTTCACAAATTTCAAGCTATTCAACACATTGAATCACGTGTAATATTATAATAGCATGTTGCAATGCGAGATATATATTCATAAGTTTTATGAACATTATCAGAGAGAAATCAATGACATTATTACATTTTTGATAAAATCGTAGGAATTTACAAGTTTTACTTCACAACTATATAATCAAAAATATAATAATGTCAGTGATTTCTCTCTGATAATGTTCATAAAACTTATGAATATATATCTCGCATTGCAACATGCTATTATAATATTACACGTGATTCAATGTGTTGAATAGCTTGAAATTTGTGAAACACGAATACCGAAAATAAATTTAAGCTAGAATTATATAGTTATAATTATAGCTTAAATTTATTTTCGGTATTCGTGTTTCACAAATTTCAAGCTATTCAATACATTGAATTCAACTTCAGTTTAATCACTTAACATAAGGGCAAGGATTCCCTTTACCACATTATAAATAGTAAATATTTCTTTTACTTCGACAGTTATTAATCGTTTTTATGTCCATCCGAAGTTAAGAGCTTTATGGTCACTTCCCTCTATCTGTGTGCAATGAAAAGAACAGAATTTTAATATTTAATTTAATTTACATATCTAATTTTATATGTGCTACTGAATGCTTTATATGTGCTACTATATTGTACTTACTGTCTGTTACTGCCAAATCTCTATAACCCAATATGTTACGCTGTTTAGCAAAATTCTTCAGCTAAAAGTATACCGGCTTTCTTGAAAGGATTGATTGATTTTGCTCTATCCTGCAAATAAGCGCTATAATTTAGACAATATTCAGATATAATCAAGAAATATGTATTATATTAAAAAATCTAATTAACAGCAAAAGCGGACCAAAGCAAATAAAGATAATATTGTTTATCATGTGATACGTACTAAGTATAAAAACAATTCCTATCGTAACATTGTCAGTTATATGATGTTACGAAAAAAAAATGGAAATTCTATTAAATAATATTATGTTATGGATACCAAAAAAAAATTATGATATGTGTGTGTGTGTGTAGTTTATTTAAATTTATAATTTAATCTTAATAAATAAAATAGTAAAAAATATACAAAATGTTTTAAAACTTTAAAAAACTAAACTAATTGGATTAACAAATTTTTGATAAATTATTATTTATTTGATCCATTCTTACTTTGACATCTATATCATCGACTAAAATTCTAATAGCGATGAAAAATTCTTAACATCCATTTAATTGTAATAACTTGACAATGTTTTTAGTTTACAAATTCTTTCACGGATTTAGAAGAATGGAAGCCCTTATTACGGTGTTCTTCATGCCTGAACTGATAGACCTGATTGGTACGAGAATTCTTGTAAACTCCTCTTTTGTAGCAAAAGTCTTCTGGAACGCTATGAAAAATCGTGAAAAAACCGGTGAGAAACGAGGTGATTTTATCGACTTGTTGCTCCAGTTAAAGCATGGCAAGCAGAATCCCGATTATAGTAAGTAGCTTTGAATCGCGATTTATTTTATTACCACGTTTTTGTCTGAAAACATTCAAACGTCTTAGTATAAAAAAGTCAAAATTGTATCGATGTAGTTTTTATATTGTTTGATAATCCTGAGATTTATAATTTTAACAATATTTTATTATCATTATAAACTTTCCATTAAAATATTTGTATGTGATTTATCATCTCTACGTTTTAATATATTTCTACATGACATCTTAAAATTCTTCGTATAATATTTATATGATATTTTCATTTAACCTTTATAATATTAAAGTTCATTAATAAAATTTATTAATAAAGTTCATTAATAAAGAAATCTCGTAAATAAAATAATGAAAATAATGAGTAATAAAAAATAATAAATACTAAATATTTACCACAGAATTTGAGGGTGAAAATTTATTATATCAGTCCGGTACTTTCTTCTCGGGCTTTGAGTCGAGTGCTACTTGCATGTCCTTCACCCTATTGGAACTGGCGAAACATTCCAAGTATCAGAAGCTGGCCAGGCAGGATATTAACCGGGCAATCGACAAGCACGGCTGGACATACGAAGCGTTCCAGGACATGAAGTATCTCGATCAGACGATAGCCGAGAGTCTAAGATTACATCCGCCGCTGTCCACAATCGATAGATGTACTCGTGAAGATTACAAGGTAAATTTAAAAGTTGATTAAAATTTCAAAAATCTGATTATGATTTCCAAAATATTTAATCCGATCCGGAATATGTCATAATTTGATTTGAATAACGTCGAATGAAGAGTTCTCACAAAGTTCTCAAGCGTTCTAATTTTTTTTGAAGAACATGAAAAGTTTTTAAACAATCTAATAATCTTTTACATAAGAAATTTTTATGTACTTGAAGATTTTGGATATATTGAAAACTTGAACGGAAAATTATAACTAAAGTAGTTTTGTTCCTTATAAAATTTACTGTCATAAAAATTAAATGCTTGTCCATTAATGAGTATAATTAAATATTAATAAAAATATAAAATTTCAGATTCCTAACACCGATATTGTTATCGAGAAAGGTACGCCGATATACATCTCTTTATACGGACTCGGAGCTGATCCCAGATTCTGGAATGAACCCGAAATATACAACCCCGATAGATTCAATGAAAATAATCATATCACTGACGCCTACATGCCATTCGGAATTGGTCATAGGATGTGCATAGGTAGATATGATAATGTAGATGTAGAGTATATAATAGGTTATTCTAAAAATATACACTTTCTTGCAAAAGATCAGAAATAATATACAATGAAATTTAAAAAATATTTTAATAATATAAAAACCAATAATATTAATAATAAAAACTCATCAAAATGTTATCAAAGTTGATATTAAAGCATATGAAGAGTTCTAATATTTTAATACAATGGGGGCCCAAGGTGCTTGTAGAAAAGTATGTCCTTTTCTACAAGCATCCTTATCTCCACTCCTTAACTAAAGGCAAACACTCGGTCTAGATATACTAAATCTATAGGACCTATTCTGTAACTTTTAACGATATCGTTATCATTGTGCAACTAAAACATCGAAAAACAGCTGCGCAATTGTAACGACATCGTTAAAGGTTATAGAATAAGCTTCTTAATGTAACAAACAATATAGGAATGGGTAACAAAAGAGCCAGTCGCGGTAATTAGAGCGCATAAATTTTTTATTTAAATAAGTTTAAATTATAGAAAAAATGTACGTTTGAATCATTTCTTTGGAAATTAAAAATCGGTAAATTAACCAAAAATAAAATTTATTATTTATTTGCGTTGAAGATGATCCGAAGAAGGGACCGAAACGTACGCCTTTCTATGATTTAAAGCTATATAAATAAAAAATTTATGCGGCCTAATTACCGCGATTGGTTCTTATTGCCTTTTTTTATCTTGTTTGTTCTACTTATCTTTTATCTTCTTTGTTCTAATTTCTTCTTGATGATGTAAGTTGCTGCCGTTATTGCCAAAAAATATATGCTCATAACTTATTATTTCGGCTAAGTAAAAACATTACATAATCGGACTAATTATATAATACAATAGATCCATTTATTAAATCAAAATATAACTGGTGAAAAAATAATTCAAGATAAGGAAATAAAAAAATTTGAACCCACATGATCAATTGATTGTGTTATTTTCAAAAAAAATATATAAGCTTGGATGTTTTATTATTATTTTAGTATAATGACACATGTTGTTTCTTTCAAAATTTCTTTTTTTATTTTTTATAAGATTTTTTAGAGACAAAATTAAATAAGAAACACTCAGTTGAATTTTGATTCGATATTTTCTATATCTGATAAGACACGAAAATTATCGTTGGGATTATGATTTTATAACCGTTTTATTATTGAAATCAATCTTTTATTGATTCACAGGAATGAAAGTGGGTCAATTACACGCTAAAGTTGTTTTGGCATTGCTTCTGCGTGATTACGAGATGTGGCAAACTAAAGATAACGAGAGTTTTCTGAATCCACGATCAACTTTTACAGCCGCGGGTAATGGAATTAATTTGCACTTCAAAAAAATCATAACACGTGCGTCAAATTAAATAATTCTTTGTTTAAGTTAAAAATAAGAAATGCAAGGTAATAATCGATAAGAATGGCAAGATGAATCAGATTTGTTCTCACAAAAGTACAAACTATACGAGCTTGTGTAATTAAACATGATTTCCTAAAAAATATCCGTAAAAATACATATATATATGTCATGCAAAACATTTTTTGGAACCGATTTTTTACCGATTTTTAATTTCCAAAGAAGAGATTCAAACGTACATTTTTTTCTATGATTTTTTGGATGTCTCGGATCAATCTCTAAAGATGTCATACAATTTCAACGATAGAAAACTAAATCTTTTTTAGAATAATTGATTTTTATTATAATTTTATAATACATGTTTGTCATATCTATAAATGATCGGGGAAATATGTGGCTATTTTATTGGAACATTTTTCGAACGTTTAGTTATCTAAACAACTTTTTAATAAATAAGTATTTGATTATTATTATTGCGAATAAGCTATGTTTGTTAAACAAAGTATTTTTTGCTAATCTGCTCTCTAAATTTCTTAGAGTGAAATTTAACTCCAAACGAGTGAATATTCACTTCAAGCGATAGTGGAAAATTTTAATGAGAACTTCTACTACTAGAGTATTGTGCTATTATATTTATGATGCGCACGTTCCTGTGACTAGCAGGGGAGGACGCGACTTTAGGATTACCGAATTGAAAAAGGCTTTTATAGTGTAGTACTCTATTAGAAAAATACTTGAGCAAAGGGATAGAGCGCAATGCTCAGCCATTTCCAAGAAAATTATTTAAACAATATGGCTTTCCATATATCTGGCTCCGTTATATGAATTAACGAAAAGGCTCGGGCATTAAGCGCGTGATTATCACGCATCCAACCCGGGTTCAATTCTTGTCCCTGCCACTCTTTTTCTCGTCCTTTTTTCATACAATCTAACAACAAATATTTATTCATGTAAAATAAAGTCAATCAAATTAATTTTTTTTTAATTTTCTTTCATTTATTCACGAAACTGGGCATAATTTTCGTTAAACTTACAATTTTATTATTTTATGCATTCTACTCGATATAAAATGAAGCAAATAAAACGCCACTATTTGAACATAGTTATAATTTAACACAAAATTACAAACAAATCTGTCAAAACTTATTCATCCTTATTATCAACATTTTCTACAGATTGGTTACAATTATTCGGATGATATACTTGTTGTAATTACTTGTTGTAATTTTGTATTAAATTATAATTATGTTCAAAAAGTGGCGTTTTATTTACTTCATTTTGTATCGGATAAAATGTATAAAAGAATAAGATTGTAAGTTTAACAAAAATTATGCCCAGTTTCGTGAATAAATTAAAAGAAAATTGCCTTCCGAAAGTGCAATTAAAAAAAATTTAATTTAATTAACTTTATTTTACATGAATATATATTCGTTGCTAGATTGTATAAAAAAAAAAAAAAATTATTCTTGCGTGCCATTTCGTAATTATTCACTTTATTCTAATGCTGTGATATGTAACGTATTTGTGAAACTTAAAATTGTCCGAAAACTAAGCTTAGCCAGTTAAGTAGTATGTAAAAAGAACATTTTCCACTTCTTTCGACAGTTGTCAAACTACGTTTTCCCGTATGACTAGGCTTACTTTGACACTCATTTTACAGTTATTTATTAATTGTCAAAGGAAAAGCTTAGTTTTCGGACAAATTTACGAGTATACTAAAGCGATCTGTAGTCTTGTTTCTTTAAAATATCTTTTTATTTAAAAATGGCACGCAAGAATTCTTAGCGTGTCATTTCTCGCTTCTGACGTCATCATTCCAATATGGCCGCGGCGACTACTCAGGAGCCTTAAATTCTGCGTTAAATTTGTCAAGTCTCCAACATAAACGTTACAAATGATTTAGCAAGCCTAGTCTTCTGAAGCAAGCTCTTTCAAAATTTGATTCACGTTTTTTTTATGTCATCTGTATCTTCGAAACGTTACTCTTATGCATAGCTAATTCTCCGTAAATCGTAGACTGTTCGATTTCTGTTTGTGTCACAAACGTTGTAAAACTTGTTCTATATTATTGAATCAGGTGATTCGCTCTGTCTATTAAGTACTCTCGATGTAAAATATTTGAAAACTATATTGTATATATTTTATAGAAGATAAAGCCTGTTTGTGGCACACTCTCTCTTTCTCTCTCTATACTCTATATAATATTCTCTAACAGATTATAGCGAAGAAAAATACTTAATACATCATCGACGAAATTACACGAAACAATTAATCCAAGCAATTTTCAAGAGATGTTTAAAAATTATATAAGGAAATCAGATAGAAAATTAATATGTCTCATAGAGATAGATGTTTAAAAAAGATTGAAAAATCAGGGCGTCTTCTGTACAAAGATTCGAAACATTAAAACGTTTTCTGCGATATTTAAAAGATCTCTCAAGAATTAAGACGCTCTTTAAATATTCGAAAAACACTCAGATATAAAAAAGCTTCTTTTTAAACTTTTATCTAAAAAACATTTGTTTCTTATAGTTGAAGAGCGATTTTTTTGTCTGGATGAGATCTGAGAAATTAGAATATTATTTCGATATCATTTGGTGACTTACAAAATTGTATCTCTTTATTTATGCTTGCCCATAAGATATAACGAATTTATTTTAAGAACGATGTTTATACTAGGATCGTTATAAAGTTACATGCGATACGTTTCCATTCCGTTCACATATTAGATACAGCCGTTTTAAATATAAGTTTGCGATATTTTAGTACATGAACAAACATATTGTTGCGTCCCTGCGGGTCGTCTGTGACCGTTATTCCTGAATCTGCTGTACCCGTCTCCGGGAGAACATTGCTAAGGGTTGTTGTTAAACAACGGCGTTCATCTGAAGAGAGATCGGCCATCTTGGAGTCTCGCGACGGATGCCATTCCGGGCGGACGTATTCGAGATTACGATAACCGTTATAGTTCTGTGTTCCTTGTATAATAGTGTTCTGTGTTATTATATTAAAGTTCCTTTCGTTCTTTCAAAGGAGTGTTAATTATTTACTTGCGGTACGCGAGTGTCGGTTGTCACGCGGATTCGAGTTATATCGATTTCGATCCGCGGACGCAACAATATAATGAGGCAGAGGAGAGATAACCTTTCCCTCCTCAAAAATTTATATCGTATATAAGCAAAGAAAACAGGAAGTATTGCAATTAAATGTCTCTTTCTATACATTTGATTAAGAAGAGATATTTTATACATGTCAAGCAATGTTGAATCGATCTTTAATACGTCATGATACATCGTTCCCTTCCTTATAGTATTTTTTTCTTTATCATGTACTGTACCCTGTCCGTACGTGTGTACGATATGTATATGTATATATGTATAATTTGTGTATTATAAGTATTGAAATAAATCTCATAAAGTAACGAAGCAGCTGGAAATGGGGATTTACTTTTATTCCGAGTTTAGAAAATTATTAGAACCAACTTAGACATTTTTGATAAGCGTGAAGAACACGTTTAAAAACGTTATTACGTAAAAAAGCATTTTATAATTAATATTAAATTATAATAAATAAAGCTTTGCGATACACACGAATATTTTACAAATCGTCAAATTTTAATTTCTTGAACATTTTTAAATAAAACTTGCAAATTATAATATAATGTAATGTGAATCTAATGAAATATATTGTAATTTCAATTTTTCTGTACATGTATACGTTCGAACAATTAAATTTTGAGACTTGCTTCGCATTTCTGAACGTTTGATCGGTTTGTGCTGTCATTTTAGGATATTATTCACAATTCAATATTTAATACATGGTACAAGTTTTAAATTATTTTATTTAATATAGTCAATGAGATACAGTTACGCAAAGTCGTGTTACAAAATTTTGTTTAAAAATTGGTGTAATGGAAGGAACGCTTGACAACACGCCAACATTAAATTCTGCGTTAAATTTGTCAAGTCTCCAACATAAACGTTACAAATGATTTAGCAAGCCTAGTCTTTTGAAGCAAGCTCTTTCAAAATTTGATTCACGTTTTTTTTATATCATCTATATCTTCGAAACGTTACTCTTATGCATAGCTAATTCTCCGTAGACTGTTCGATTTCTGTTTGTGTCACAAATGTTGTAAAATTTGTTCTACATTATTGAATCAGTTGATTCCCTCTGTCTATTAAGTACTCTCGATGTAAAATATTTAAAAACTATAGGATATATATTTTATAGAAGTGTTGTGCCTCCGGAGAGGCACGGTAGCTGGGATCGTTTGCCGGAAGGAATTTGGGAATTCGGGCTCCGCCTGAGAACTTTATTTAAATAATTCGGACACTTTCCACATTAAATAAATAGATTAATATCAGATTTATTTGTGGTTTGGTTTATTTACAATGTTCCCGCACTTTCGCTCGCGTCGCGTATCACGATAACGGTTATCTTAACGTGCGCGTGTCTAGAATCGAGTTTCGGTCTCGAGACTCGCCTCTCGCTTCTTCGTGTATATTTCTGCCGACTGCGTGGCTATTTAATATTATAATAATTATTGATATTCGTTTTGACACTCGCGGTTGCTAGAGATATTACTCGCGTAAAGGAATAAAGATTGCCCGCGTAATATTAATTAATGATCAAGACTGCCCGCGTAATATTTATGGTAAAGACTGCCCGCCGTTCGTTAGCGGTGGGCCTTTTTATTAACTCCCCTTGGCTTCCCGGGAGGGGGTCGTTTAGCGACAAGGCTGTGTGTCATGTCGCTTGATTTTGGCAATCTCCGGATGCAAGCTAAGAAGTTCTAAGTAGGACTTCTTTGCTTGCACTTTCGCAATTTCTTTATTCCTTTTTATTTCGCTTTTAAGTAGGACTTCTACGTTGCATTTTCGCAATGTCCTTCTTCCGCTTGCCCTGATTTCCGCGTTTTCGCAATGAAATGATTGCACGGTCGCTCGGGCTTAGCGCGTGGCTCGCGTTGTCAGCGCTTTGTTCGGTCAACGCTCGTAACGTGATCTGTGCTTGCGTTACACGTTGAGCAATCATATAAAATAATATGTATTTAGAATAATATATTTAATAATTCGTGTATAGCCTGTTCGGGCTATAACATCCCTCCCCCGTAAGAAAAAGAAAAACGGAGGTGTAAAAGTGACGTTTTTCGCAAAACAAAATTTCTTCTTATTCTAATATACAATATTTTTCCCGTATATAATATGAATATAATCGTTTCTTATTTTAATTTTCTATAAATTGTTTCAATTTATTTGTATGCATGCGAACCGCTTTTCTTCCTTTCTTAATTGTATAATTCACGTCTGAATTTTTTTCAATTATTACGTACGGTCCGGTCCATAAGGATTCAAGTTTCTTAGATCGTCCGCGTCGGAGCGTCTCGTCGTATACTAATACTTTGTCGCCGACTTTAAATTTGATTTCACTAGTACCTTTGTCGTACTGTTTTTTGGCTTTAATTTTTTCTTCTTTAATATGCTCTTTTGCGAGCTGACTCGTTGCCCTTAATCTTTCTTTCAATTCTTGCGCGTAATCGTCGTAATTGTATGTCGGTTTAGGCGGTCTCGTCAGTGACGTAGGTAGATCCGCTTGGTGCCCGTACACTAATTCGAAGGGTGTATACCCCGTAGCTGCATGCGGCGTCGTGTTATACGTAAACATTGCGAACGGTATCCATTCGTCCCAGTCTGTCTGGTCTTCGTTTATGTAGTGTCTTAAATATTCCGCTAATGTTCGATGCGATCGTTCTAACGCGCCATTACTTTCCGGATGATAGGCAGTTGTCTGTATTTTATTTATTTTTAGTAATTTACATGTATTTTTAAATACTTCGCTGAGGAAATTTGTGCCTTGATCCGTTAAAATTTTTTCCGGTATTCCGTGTTCAAGTACAATTTTTGTAACAAATTCCTTGCTAACCGTGTTTGCTTCTTGATTTGGAATCGGTATCGCTTTGCTGAATTTCGTTAAATTGTCTTGGAATGTTAAGAGATATTTATTTCCGTTTGTTGTAACTGTTAACGGTCCTACAATATCTAACGCGCATTTTTCAAAAGGTTTAGTAGGCGTATCCGTAATTATTAACGGTACTTTATTTTTTCGCGATAATTTATTTTTCTGGCACAATTCGCATTTTGCGATGTATTTTTCTACATCTTTCGTTATTCCTGGCCAATTATAATTTAGGCGGATTCTTTTTATCGTGCGTTCAACTCCTTGATGTCCTCCTGTAGGTGCATCATGATATTCATATAATATCTGTTTCTTGTCTTCCTCTGTGTATATTTTTTCTTCGTCGGAGTTTGTTTCTTCTTCTATTGCGAGGATTTCTCGTTCTTCCTCTTCTGTTTTATGCGCTTCTCTTGTTACATTGCGGCTCAGTGCATCGGCGTTCGCGTTCGCTCGTTCGGCCTTATGAATGATTTCATAATCATATTCTTCGAGTTTTAATCTCCATCGGATTAATCTTGATCCGGGATCATTCACATTAAATAACTAGATTAATGGTTTGTGGTCGGTTACGATTTTAAATTTCGTACCGTATATGTATGGCCTAAAATGTTTTACAGCCCATACAATTGCTAGTAATTCCTTCTCTGTTGTATTGTAATTATGCTCCGCTCGCGATAAAACTCTGCTGGCGTAAGCAATTGGTCGGTCATTACCTACTTTTCCTTGTGACAATACTGCTCCGATTGCATAGTCGGAAGCATCAGTGGTCACTATGAATTCTTGATTGAAATCTGGATACGTTAGCACTGGCGCCGTCATTAATTTTTCTTTTAATATTTCAAAAGCATTTTGCTGTTCCATTGTCCACTCGAATTTTTCCGTTTTCTTTGTTAATTTCGTTAGTGGCTTGGCTATTTTTGAAAAATCTTCTATGAATTTTCTGTAGTATCCGGCTAGTCCTATGAAAGATTGTATATCTTTTACTTTCTTCGGCGTCGGAAATTCTTTTATCGCGGTTAGCTTTGACGGGTCCGGAGATATTCCATTCTCCGAAATAATGTGACCTAGATAAATTACTTCTTTGCGCAAAAACTCGCATTTATCTGGTTGCAATTTTAGATTATTTTCTCGGAGTCTCTGTAGTACTTCCTTGAGTCTTCTATTGTGGTCCTCTAGGCTCGATCCGTATATGACGATGTCGTCTAAATAAACTAGACATTTAAGTCCTTGCATTCCTGTTAAAATTGAATTCATCAATCTCTGGAATGTTGCTGGCGCATTTTTCAATCCAAACGGCATTCTATTAAATTCATAGTGTCCGTAGGGCGTTGAAAAAGCTGTCTTTTGTTTATCTTGCTCAGCCATCGGTATCTGGTGATATCCTGACGCTAAGTCTTGTGTAGTAAAATATTTAGCGTTTCCTAGCTGGTCCAGTATATCGGTGATATTGGGCAGTGGAAATGAATCGCCTATTGTTAAATCGTTTAGCTTCCGAAAATCTACTACTACTCGGAGCTTAGGTTTTCCGGATGCGTCGGCCTTTTTTGGTACCACCAATAAGGGTGCGTTCCATTGACTCGCGCTTGTTCGGATTATGCCATTTTTTAGCATTTCTTGCACTTGTTTATTTACTTCCGTTTTGTGCTTTTCGGGAAGGCGATACGGTCTCGTGTTCACCGGCGAGGTGTCGGCGCGCGTGTTTATCTCGTGCTCTACCGTCGCGGTGCACGTCAGTGGTTCTCCGTCCAACTGAAATGTATCGTAATATTCTTCGCATATCCGTAGGAGTGCCTGTTTTTCTTCCGTATTTAAATGTTGCGTGCGTAGTAGTTGTCATATTTGTCCGTGTCTCGAGTTAGTATACTTAAAATTTTTTCTTGTTTCCACCGTATGTATTTTAGACTCGATCTCGCGTTCTATGTTTTCGAGGGTGACGTTCGGCGTCTGTATCTCGACTTCCATATCGGTTGTATTTATAATACTAACGGGACACGTGTAATCTTTAGGTTCTACTAAGCAGTTTCCAAGGTAAATTCCTGGAGCTGTTTCTTCTGCTCGTACTATTCCTATTCGATTTTGATTTGTTGTCGCTTTTACGATGGTCTCGCTGCGCGGTTTTAGAATCGTTTTGTTAAGCGAATGGAATTTTAGTACGGCGTTTCCTATTTTTAATTGACTTTTATTATAATCGCAAGATACCGAATGTTGTCGAAGGAAATCAATTCCTAGTATTCCTTCATATTCGATCGGAATGTCGTCCTTTACCACGTAAAATGCATGTTTTACCTTATGGTTTCCTATCTTGATTGTGGCGTGCATTTTTCCGATGGTATGTATTTTATGTCCGGTTATACCAGTGAGCGCGATTTTATCTTCGTGTATCAATGCGTCGTCCTTTAAATGTTTCAATTTTATTAGTGAGATGGTCGATCCTGAATCGTACAACATCTGTATTTTTTTGTTTTTCACTTGTCGCATTGGTAATGTTATTAGCAATAAGTCCGTCTTTTTCTTCGCGCGTGGCATATCTTTAATATGCGTAACGCGATACTCAGATGCAGGTCGCGGTTGTCTCTTTCTCGCTTCTTCCTGCTCGTCTTCGCTGCTGCTACTTGCGCTATCGGCGTTTCGGTTTTGTTGTCGCGGTTTCTTTCGATCGCGTATATTTTCGTCGCGCGTTTTTTGCTGATTTCCGACTTTTAGTTTATTTGTATTGTTTTTCGGTTTCCCTTTTAGACTCCAGCATTCGTCGCGGCTGTGTCCTGTTCTTTTGCAATGCGAGCAGTATTTATTTATCGCGTTTATTCGCGAGGGTTTTTCCGGCTTCGGGAGCGCGTATCGGCTGCTACGGCAATCGCGTCCGAAATGTCCGTTTTTTCCGCATTTAAAGCATTGCGAGTTTGAACTTCGACTATTTCGCGAGTGACGTAATTCGGTTTTATTTTTATTAACAAAACTACTTGTTCTCGCGGTTCCCGGTCTGAGTTTTTCTTCGGCGCTCGCGCCCGTTATCGCTTCTTGGAGCGTCGTATATCGCTGCGCGCGTACGAGCACTTGTAATTCGTCGTGTAACCCGATTTGGAAATTTATTAACGCCTGCTCTTGGATTGTTTGTTGAATCGTGCGTTTTGAGGTTGCGGAATGCTCCTTTCCTTCGATCATCGAATCATATAATTTCATCGCGAGTAGATCAACACGTTGTCCGAAAGCGTGTGCAGTTTCATTCGGCTTTTGTTTTAAGGAATTAAACTCGATTTGTAAGTGCGTAGTACTTTGTTTAGACTGGTAACAAGTCTCGAGTTGTTGTTTTAATTCGGCGAACGTCTGAATATTTCGTGTCTCGAAATCCTGCATGGCTTTTCCTTTCAGTTTTGTAAATAATATTGCTCGGATTAATGATTCTTCATCCGCGGGATGTATGTCCTGAACGGCGTACGTGCATGCATTTAAAAATTCTAATAACTTATGTCGCGATGTTCCGTCAAATTCGGGAATCATTGTTCTTGCTTCTTTTAACGGTAAGTAATTCGGAGCGGTGCTTCGTCGACTTCTGATGTCGCGTGCGGTTCGTCCGTATGTTCCATTAAACGCGTCGTTACCGTCTTCTGAGCGGTTATATCCGTGACGTGGTAATTCCATAATCGCGTCTTCTACTCGCGTTACTCGCCTGTTTAATGATTTTACTTCCGTGCGTATTTCATTTAATATTTCGAGAAGGTGCGCGTCGCCTCTTTCTTCGCGGTTTCTCTCGTGGGGCGGTGTGTGATCAGCCTCCACTATATTTCGATCCATTTGGTGAATGGATCGTCGCATTCTTTCTATTTCCTCGTCTACCGCGCTTTGTGGCGGGTTCGCGGGAGTATTTTCTTGCGGATTTCGCGATTCGGCCATATTACTTTCTTGTTGGCTATAAATTTCTTCCGGATCGAATAGATCGCTTTCGTAGGAAGTTAATGAAAATTCGCGCCGTAGGGATACTCTACTTGGAGTTCTACTAATATACGGTCGCGTACGTCTAGTCTCGCGTTGAGTGTCGTCAGTGGGGTCAGTCGTATTACGCGGGAATAGGCTTTCGTCAAAATTGTTAAACGGAAATTCGCGTTCTGTGACGACGTTTTCCGGTAACTCGGGCTCGCTTTCGCTCGAGTATTGAGTTTCTAAGTTTTTTCGCACGTTATAAGAATTTTCTCGCGGTGCTAAACTTAATTTAATCGCTCGTCGGGCTGGTTCACTCAGTAACCACGATCGGTTCGCTATCGGTTTCGGTATATTAGAACCTTCCGACATTCACGCTATTATATTTATTAAATTTTTTCGGACTTACAATAGTATAACGGCTCGCATGATCGCTCGCTGTGTCAGTAGGTTGCTGACGCTGGAGTCCTTCGCTCGGCGGCTGATACGGCTGACGATGCTCGTCGTACGGCGGTCGTTGTCCGGCGTCGGTGCGTTGTCTGTAGAGTTATCGTAGGTCGCGATGCTTGGCGGCTCACGTTTCTGCTACAGCTGTTGTGGCGATGCTCGTTCTGTTGTCCGTGCGGTGTCTTCCGTTGATTGTAGTTTCCGTCAGCTTACGTTTTACGTGTGCTGGCGTGCCTGTCCTGTTTACACTCTGGGTGCTTTGCAGGTCTTGGGGAAGGCTTAGCTGCTGCTTCCGTCCGTCAACTTCAATTGAATTGATTGTTGGCGTGCCCGCTTTTTAACACAACCGTGTCTTTTGCAGGTCTTGCTTAGTTCTGGCGATGCCTCGGCAGATCCCACCGCTGCCACCAAATTATGTTGTGCCTCCGGAGAGGCACGGTAGTTGGGATCGTTTGCCGGAAGGAATTTGGGAATTCGGGCTCCGCCTGAGAACTTTATTTAAATAATTCGGACACTTTCCACATTAAATAAATAGATTAATATCAGATTTATTTGTGGTTTGGTTTATTTACAATGTTCCCGCACTTTCGCTCGCGTCGCGTATCACGATAACGGTTATCTTAACGTGCGCGTGTCTAGAATCGAGTTTCGGTCTCGAGACTCGCCTCTCGCTTCTTCGTGTATATTTCTGCCGACTGCGTGGCTATTTAATATTATAATAATTATTGATATTCGTTTTGACACTCGCGGTTGCTAGAGATATTACTCGCGTAAAGGAATAAAGATTGCCCGCGTAATATTAATTAATGATCAAGACTGCCCGCGTAATATTTATGGTAAAGACTGCCCGCCGTTCGTTAGCGGTGGGCCTTTTTATTAACTCCCCTTGGCTTCCCGGGAGGGGGTCGTTTAGCGACAAGGCTGTGTGACATGTCGCTTGATTTTGGCAATCTCCGGATGCAAGCTAAGAAGTTCTAAGTAGGACTTCTTTGCTTGCACTTTCGCAATTTCTTTATTCCTTTTTATTTCGCTTTTAAGTAGGACTTCTACGTTGCATTTTCGCAATGTCCTTCTTCCGCTTGCCCTGATTTCCGCGTTTTCGCAATGAAATGATTGCACGGTCGCTCGGGCTTAGCGCGTGGCTCGCGTTGTCAGCGCTTTGTTCGGTCAACGCTCGTAACGTGATCTGTGCTTGCGTTACACGTTGAGCAATCATATAAAATAATATGTATTTAGAATAATATATTTAATAATTCGTGTATAGCCTGTTCGGGCTATAACAGAAGATAATGCTTGTGTGCACACTCTCTCTTTCTCTATACTTTATATAATATTCTCTAACAGATTATAGCAAAAAAAAAAAATACTTAATACATCATCGACGAAATTACACGAAACGATTAATCCAAGCAATCTTCAAGAGATGTTTAAAAATTATATAAGGAAATCAGTTAGAAAATTAAAATGTCTCATAGATGTTTAAAAAAGATTGAAAAATCAGAGCGTCTTCTGTACAAAGATTGGAAAGATTAAAACGTCTTCTGCGATATTTAAAGGATCTTTCAAGATTTAAGACGTTCTTTAAATGTTCGAAAAACATTCAGATATAAAAAATTTTTTTTTAGAATTTTTATCTAAAAATATTTATTCCTTATAATTGGGGATCGATTTTTTTGTCTAGATGAGATCTGAGAAATTAGAATATTATTTCGACGTCTTTTGGAGACTTACAAATCTGTATCTTTGTATTTATGGTTGCCCGTAGGATATAACGAAGTTATTTTAAGAACGATGTTTATTCTAAGAGCAATGTTTATACTAGGATCGTTATAAAGTTACAAGCGATACATTTCCATTTCGTTCACATATTAGATACAGCCGTTTTAAATATAAGTTTGCGATATTTTAGTACATGAACAAATATATAATGAAGCAGAGGAGAGATTACCTTTCCCCCTCAAAAAATTTATATTGCATATAAGCAAAGAAAACAAGGAAGTATTGCAATTAAATGTCTCTTTCTATACATTTGATTAAGAAGAGATATTTTACATACAGGGTGTCCCATTTTAAAGGACCCACTCAAATATCTTAGAAACACTGCGTTAAGTCGAAAAATGTTTCAAACAAAAGTTATGTGGCTTCAAGGGGGTCATAAGATGGTAATAATGATTTGACCTTGGAAAATCATTTGAAGGTCATGTGAAGGTCAACTTTAAAATCTTAAATAGAAACCCTCATTTTTGATTTAGTATTCTTGTAGCTGACATCGACAGTTTTCCAAAACACTATAATAAAGTATTTTTTTATTAAGTACTTTTTGAGTTATTTTATATTTTAATCTGACATATTTTGATATAAAAAATAAAATATTTCGTAAAATATTCAGTTTTCGATAATTTTACCGTAATACTTCTATGTACAGAATAATAAGACAAATTAATTAGTGCCAAAAAAACCAAATAATTGTTTAAAAAAATACATTGTAAATAATTTTCTTAAAAACAATTTTTTTTTATACTAATTGATTTGTCTTATTATTCTGTACATATAAGTATTACGGTAAGTTTATCAAAAACTAAATATTTTACGAGATATTTAATTTTTTATATCAAAATATGTCAGATTAAAATATAAAATAACTCGAAAAGTACTTAATGAAAAAATACTTTATTATAGTGTTTTGGAAAGCTCTCGATGTCAGCTACAAGAATACTAAATAAACAATGTGGGTTTCCATTTAAGAATTTGAAGTTGACATTCACATGACCTTCAAATGATTTTGCAAGGTCAAATCATTGTCACCATCTCATGGCCCCCATGAAGCCACACAACTTTTGTTTGAAACATTTTTCGATTTAACGCAGTGTTTCTGAGATATTTAAGTGGGTCCTTTAAAATGGGACACCCTGTATGTCAAGCAATGTTGAATCGATCTTTAATACATCATGATACTTCGTTTCCTTATAGTATTATTTTCTTTATCATGTACGGTACCCTGCACGTATGTGTGCACGATATGCATATGTATGGTATATATGTATAATTTGTGTATTGTAAGTACTGAAATAAATCTCATGAAGTAACGAAGCAGCTGGAAATGGGGATTTACTTTTATTCCGAGTTTAAAAATTATTAGAACCAACTCAGACATTTTTGATTTTCAAATGATTTAGCAAGCCCTAGTCTTCTGAAGCAAGTCCTTTCAAAGTTTGATTCACGTTTTTTTTTTATGTCACCTGTATCTTTGAACCGTTACTTTTATGTATAACTAATTCTCCGTAGGCTTGTTGAATCATTTGTAACGCTTCTGTATTTGAGACTTCTCTAATTTAACGCAGAATTTAATATTGGCGCGTTTTCAAGCGTTCTTTCCATTATACCGATTTTTACACAAAATTTTGTAACACTACTTTGCGTGACTGTATCTCATCAACTATTGACCCAATTAATTTAAAACTTGCACCACGTGTTGAGTATTGAGTTGTGAGTAACCCTTTGTAATGGCAGCACAAACGCATCAAATCAAGGAAATTCGCGAACGTTTCGGTTTTTCTTGAGACTTTTTCAACACCATAACATAATTCGGTGAAAAACTGCGCTGGCTCCTCATTACCTTCTATAATCACGGTTTTCTGTTTGTTAATATTTTGGAGCCTAACCAATTTGTTGTTTGTACATTAAGAAATCTAAATCTTTACATTTTTGAAATACTAATACGCATTGTTTTTTACATTAATTCGATAAGATGAAGAAATAGCAAAGTTCAATATTAAAATTCTGAATGTCTCAGATATACTGTTCCTCCTCTTCATCGGATATCCCTACTCTTTTACGATTGATTTCTTCAACGGTTCCCATATCTCAATAGTAAGTCTACCGCGAGAACAGACGGTCTACTAATCTTACTGTGTATTCTACTGATTATTAATTATAAAAGAACAATTAAGAATCCGCTAAGAACAATTTTTAAGAAAAGATCACGTACGATTCTTATGAGAAAAACATTTTTAATTAATTCGTTTGAATTTGTGATATGTTGTAGTTCTTGTGTCTTTAATCAAAACAAAAAACTTTTTTTAGCGTAAAGTGTCTAGCGTTTTAGTGATACAGATACATCATGCTGATCAGTTTTATATTGATTGTCATAATAATAAAACTATTCTGGATATACGCCAGGTTAGTATAAAAAAAATGTGATAAAATTAAGAATTAAAATAATAGTTGTTAACTTTTTAAATTTAATTAATTAATTTTAATTTATTAATTAAATATGTATTTAATAATAGGAACTGTATCGAATCTTATTCCGAGACCTATTAAATCTTTAATTATATTTATTAGCGTTTGCAATTATAGATATTTTTACTGCAAAATGTACATTAAGTAATTCTTATCATTTATATTCTAAATCTTATCTTTATATTCACATTTATGTATATATATATGTGAATATGAAGTGATAAAAATTATATATATATAGATAAATGTGAATATAAAGATAAGATTTAGAATATAAATGATAAGAATTACTTAATGTAAATTTTGCAGTAAAAATATCTATAATTGCAAACGCTAATAAATATAATTAAAGATTTAATAGGTCTCGGAATAAGATTCGATATATGTGAATATGAAGTGATAAAAATTATATATATATATATATATATATATATATATATATATATATATATATGTTCAGTGCTTATAAAATATATATTTATACTCTCTTGTTACTCTCTATCGCTCAGATATAAACTAAGCTATTGGAAACAACGCGGCGTTGATCTCTCACGAGCAATCTAATCTTCGGTAATTTCAAAAATGCCGTGCTCTTTCGTACTGCACCAGGATGGCATATCGATCAACTCCATAAAGCAGCCCGTACAGACGCGCCCTTCATCGGCTTTTACATTTTCCACAAACCGTGCCTGATGTTATTGCGCGATCCAGACATTATAAAGCAATTTATGATCCGCGACTTTCATAATTTCTGCGATCGCCATTTTGGCGGTTCCAAACAAAGGGACAGTATCGGCATGAAGAATTTATTTGGTCTGAACAATCCGATCTGGAAATACATACGTGCGAATCAAGTTTACGCCCACGTTAACCAAAAGCAAACTAAAACGGATGTTCCCGCTGATGATGGAGATCGGAGATCCAATGATTGATTAAAACTCAAACATTATCCGGCGGATCACGACGACGTGAAGCTGGTGGATGCCCAAGAGCTCAGTTACAAGTATGCTACCGATTTAATCGCTTCGATTACACTCGGTACCAAGATGGACATCTTCCATTATCCGAATGAGGAATTCTCAACTGAAGGTATTACCTTTGAATTTAACAATATATATTATATTACAAAATCTAATTAATAGCAAAAGCGGACCAAATCAAATAAAAGTAATATTGTTTATCATGTGATACGTACTAAGTATAAAAACAATTCCTATCGTATCATTGTCAGTTATATGATGTTACGAAAAAAAATGGAAATTCTATTAAATAATATTATGTTATGGATACCAAACAAAATTATGATATGTGTGTGTGTGCGTGTGTAGTTTATTTAAATTTTTAATTTAATCTTAATAAATAAAATAGTAAAAAATATACAAAATGTTTTAAAACTTTAAAAAAATAAACTAATTGGATTAACGAATTTTTGATAAATTATTATTTATTTGATCCATTCTTACTTTGACATCTATATCATCGACTGAAATTCTAATAGCGATGAAAAATTCTTAACATCCATTTAATTGTAATAACTTGCGAATGTTTTTAGTTTACAAATTCTTTCACGGATTTAGAAGAATGGTCGCCCTTATTACGGTGTTCTTCATGCCTGAACTGATAGACCTGATTGGTACGAGAATTCTTGTAAACTCCTCTTTTGTAGCAAAAGTCTTCTGGAACATTATGAAAAATCGTGAAAAAACCGGTGAGAAACGAGGTGATTTTATCGACTTGCTGCTCCAGTTACAGCATGGCAAGCAGAATCCCGATTAGAGTAAGTAGCTTTGAATCGCGATTTATTTTATTACCACGTTTTTGTCTGAAAATATTCGAACGTCTTATTATAAAAAAAGTCAAAATTGCATCGATGTACTTTTTATATTGTTTGATAATCCTGAGATATATAATTTTAACAATATTTTATTATCATTATAAATTTTCTATTGTAATATTTGTATGTGATTTATCATCTCTACGTTTTAATATATTTCTACATTTAATATATTTCTTAATTCTTCGTATAATATTTATATATGAAATTTTCATTTAACGTTTATATTGGGTGATTGCATAAGTTCGTGCCCGATTTAAATATAAACTTCAATAGATTATATTTTAGAGATAACACTTTTATTAATCAATTATATAGTCTCCATTCTTTTCTACAATGGTTTTCCAACGATCTATAAGTTTGTCGATTCCATTTTTGAAGAAAGAACTTGGTTTTTCTTGAAAAAAGTTTGTAAGGTGGTTTTCGACAGCTTCCTCGGAATTGAGATTCTTGCTATTTAAACTATTCTGCAAAGACCGGAACAGATAAATATCTGAAGGCGCAATATCTGGAAAATATGGCGGGTGCTGCAGAATTTCCCATTGCAACTCCTGCAGTTTTCGCAGCATCTGTTGAGCGACGTGTGGCCTAGCATTGTCGTGGTGGAAGATGACGCCTTTTCGATTGGCCAAAATCGGACGTTTTTCTCGAATAGCTGCAGCGAGTCTAGTTAGTTGCTCACAGTACTTGTCCGCCGTGATTGTTTCGCCGCGTCGGAGCAGCTCAAAGTAAATAATTCCCTTGCGATCCCACCAAACGCACAGCAACATCTTCATCGGATGCAAGCCAGCCTTTGTTACGGGTTCTGCTCCTTCAGCTGCTGTTTTCCATGTCCTCTTTCGCTGTACGTTTTTGTAGAGAATCCACTTTTCATCGCCTGTTACCATTCGATCTAAAAAAGGTCTTTTTTGTTACGCTCGAGAAGAGAAAGAGCCGCAGTCATGCGATTTAGCTTATTCCTTTCAGTCAGGAGATGCGGCATTCACGTATCAAGCTTGGAAATGTATCAAAATTTTTTTAAATGACGAAAAGCGGTTGAATTAACGATGTTCATCCTCTCAGCAATATCCTCAGTTGTAATCCTTGGGTTTCTTTCCACTAAGGCATGCACAATGTCATCATCAATGCCAGAAGGCCGTCCAGAGCGGGGTTGATCCTCCATGTTGAAATCACCATTTCGAAATTTGCCAAACCACTTTTTGACTGTTCGGAAAGCAGGAGCGCGGTCCAAATAAACGCTTTGAATATTTTTTTGTGCAATCCCAACACTCACGCCTTTCCGAAATTCATATAACATTATATGCCGCAAATGCATCTTTTCGTTCTCCATTTTTATTGATTTCTCTTGTACACAAATGGACTTATCTGAACAATATCTGACGCTAAATTGACATAAGACAACGTCATCTATTCGGTGTAAGCAACAATTACCACACGAAAACAATAGAACTCCGCCATGCAGTATCTTAATGCCATCTATGAAAATCGGGCACGAACTTATGCAATCATCCAATAATATTAAAGTTCATTAATAAAATTTATTAATAAAGTTCATTAATAAAGAAATCGCGTAAATGAAATAATGAAAATAATGAGTAATAAAAAATAATAAAGACTAAATATTTACCACAGAATTTGAGGGTGAAAATTTATTATATCAGTCCGGTACTTTCTTCTCGGGCTTTGAGTCGAGTGCTACTTGCATGTCCTTCACTCTATTGGAACTGGCGAAACATTCCATGTATCAGAAGCTGGCCAGGCAGAATATTAACCGGGCAATCGACAAGCACGGCTGGACATACGAAGCGTTCCAGGACATGAAGTATCTCGATCAGACGATAGCCGAGAGTCTAAGATTACATCCGCCACTGTCCACAATCGATAGATGTACTCGTGAAGATTACAAGGTAAATTTAAAAGTTGATTAAAATTTCAAAAATCTGATTATGATTTCGCAAAATATTTAATCCGATCCGGAATATGTCATAATTTGATTTGAATAACGTCGAATGAAGAGTTCTCAAAAAGTTCTCAAGCGTTCTAATTTTTTTTGAAGAACATGAAAAGTTTTAAACGGTCTAATAATCTTTCACATAAGAAATTTTTATGTACTTGAAAATTTTCGATATATTGAAAACTTGAACTGAAAATTATAACTAAAAATAGTTTTGTTCCTTATAAAATTTACTGTCATAAAAATAAAATGCTTGTCCATTAATAAGTATAATTAAATATTAATAAAAATATAAAATTTCAGATTCCTAACACCGATATTGTTATCGAGAAAGGTACGCCGATATACATCTTTTTATACGGACTCGGAGCTGATCCCAGATTCTGGAATGAACCCGAAATATACAACCCCGATAGATTCAATGAAAATAATCATATCACTGACGCCTACATACCATTCGAAATTGGTCATAGGATGTGCATAGGTAGATATGATAATGTAGATGTAGAGTATATAATAGGTTATTCTAAAAATATACACTTTCTTGCAAAAGATCAAAAATAATATACAAAGAAATTTAAAAAATATTTTAATAGTATAAAAACCAATAAAATATTAATAATAAAGACTGGAAATATCAATGTGTCATCAAAATGTTATCAAAGTTGATAATAAAGCATATGAAGAGTTCTAATATTTTAATACAATTATAAGACTCTATCACACACAGACATGGTATATCTAGACTGAATGTTGAGAAGTGAGAGCCCAAGGTGCACGTAGAAAAGTATGTCCTTTTCTACAAGCATCTTTACCCCCACTCCTTAACTAAAGGCAAACACTCGGTCTAGATGTACTATATCTATAGGACCCATTCTATAACTTTTAACGATATTGTTAACATTGTGCAATTAAAACATCGAAAAACAGTTGCGCAATTGTATCTAACGACATCGTTAAAGGTTATAGAATAAGCTTCTTAATGTAACAAACAAAATAAAAATGGGTAACAAAAGAGCCAGTAGCGGTAATTAAAGCGCATAAATTTTTTATTTAAATAACTTTAAATAACTGCTCGGATTTAGTTGCACATTTCGGCCCGATTCCGTGGCTCACGCCTATTGCCCCCCACACGCCGCTCGTGCGTTAGCGACGAGTCGCCAAATACGCGTAACTAAGGAGCGCGACGTTTTGTCTCAGGAGCGTTCATATGTAAGAATGCCCAAATATAATAATAAGACAATATTTTTTAAATGCATCGCAAAAATTCTCAAAATTCTGAAAGTTTTTCTTCAATATTTTATATCAATGAAATATAAAATATTGAAGAAAAACTTTCAGAATATTGAGAATTTTCGCGATGCATTTAAAAAATATTGTCTTATTATTATATTTGGACATTCTTACATATGAACGCTCCTAAGACAAAACGTCGCGCTCCTTAGTTACGCGTATCTGGCGACTCGTCGCTAACGCACGAGCGGCGGGGGGGGGGGGCAATAGGCATGAGCCACGGAATCGGGCCGAAATGTGCAACTAAACCCGAGCACTAAATTTAAATCCGTGAAAGAATTTGTAAACTAAAAACATTATGAAGTTATTACAATTAAATAGATGTTAAGAATTTTTCATCGCTATTAGAATTTCAGTCGATGATATAGATGTCAAAGTAAGAATGGATCAAATAAATAATAATTTATCAAAAATTCGTTAATCCAATTAGTTTAGTTTTTTAAAGTTTTAAAACATTTTGTATATTTTATACTATTTTATTTATTAAGATTAAATTAAAAATTTAAATAAACTACACACACACACACACACACACATATCATAATTTTTTTTGGTATTCATAACATAATATTATTTAATAGAATTTCCATTTTTTTTTCGTAACATCATATAACTGACAATGTTACGATAGGAATTGTTTTTATACTTAGTACGTATCACATGATAAACAATATTACTTTTATTTGATTTGGTCCGCTTTTGCTATTAATTAGATTTTGTAATATAACATATATTGTTAAATTCAAAGGTAATACCTTCAGTTGAGAATTCCTCATTCGGATAATGGAAGGTGTCCATCTTCGTACCGAGTGTAATCGAAGCGATTAAATCGGTAGCATACTTGTAACTGAGCTCTTGGGCATCCACCAGCTTCACGTCGTCGTGATCCGCCGGATAATGTTTGAGATAATCCATCATTGGATTTCCGATCTCCATCATCAGCAGGAACATCCGTTTTAGCTTGCTTATGGTTAACGTGGGCGTGAACTTGGTTCGCACGTATTTCAAGATCGGATTGTTCAGACCAAACAAATTCTTCATGCCGATACTGTCCCTTTGCTTGGAACCGGCAAAATGACGATCGCAGAAATTGTGAAAGTCGCGGATCATAAATTGCTTTATAATGTCTGGATCGCGCAATAACAGGCACGGTTTGTGGAAAATGTAAAAGCCGATGAAGGGCGCGTCTGTACGGGCTGCTTTATAGAGTTGACCGATGTGCCATCCTGGTCCAGTACGAAAGAGCACGGCATTTTTGAAATTACCGAAGATTAGATTGCTCGTGAGAGATTCAACGCCGCGTTGTTTCCAATAGCTTAGTTTATATCTGAGCGATAGAGAGTAACAATAGAGTATAAATATATATTTTATAAGCACTGAATATATTCAATATATATATATATATAGATAAATGTGAATATAAAGATAAGATTTAGAATATAAATGATAAGAATTACTTAATGTACATTTTGCAGTAAAAATATCTATAATTGCAAACGCTAATAAATATAATTAAAGATTTAATAGGTCTTGGAATAAGATTCGATACAGTTGCAATTATTAAATACATATTTAATTAATAAATTAAAATTAATTAATTAAATTTAAAAAGTTAACTATTATTTTAATTCTTAATTTTATCACATTTTTTTATACTAACCTGGCGTATATCCAGAATAGTTTTATTATTATGACAATCAATATAAAACTGATCAGCATGATGTATCTGTATCACTAAAACGCTAGACACTTTACGCCAAAAAAAAGTTTTTTGTTTTGATTAAAGACACAAGAACTACAACATATCACAAATTCAAACGAATTAATTAAAAATGTTTTTCTCATAAGAATCGTACGTGATCTTTTCTTAAAAATTGTTCTTAACGGATTCTTAATTGTTCTTTTATAATTAATAATCAGTAGAATACACAGTAAGATTAGTAGACCGTCTGTTCTCGCGGTAGACTTACTATTGAGATATGGGTTGAAGAAATCAATCGTAAAAGAGTAGGGATATCCGATGAAGAGGAGGAGCAGTATATTTGAGACATTCAGAATTTTAATATTGAACTTTGCTATTTCTTCATCTTATCGAATTAATGTAAAAATCAATGCGTATTAGTATTTCAAAAATGTAAAGATTTAGATTTCTTAAGGTACAAACAACAAATTGGTTAGGCTCCAAAATATTAACAAACAGAAAACCGTAATTATAGAAGGTAATGAGGAGCCAACGCAGTTTTTCACCGAATTATGTTATGGCGTTGAAAAAGTCTCAAGAAAAACCGAAACGTTCGCGAATTTCCTTGATTTGATGCGTTTGTGCTGCCATTACAAAGGGTTACTCACAACTCAATACTCAACACGTGGTGCAAGTTTTAAATTAATTGGGTCAATAGTTGATGAGATACAGTCACGCAAAGTGGTGTTACAAAATTTTGTGCAAAAATCGGTATAATGGAAAGAACGCTTGAAAACGCGCCAATATAAAATTCTGCGTTAAATTAGAGAAGTCTCCAATACAGAAGCGTTACAAATGATTCAACAAGCCTACGGAGAATTAGTTATACATAAAAGTAACGGTTCAAAGATACAGATGACATAAAAAAAAAACGTGAATCAAACTTTGAAAGGACTTGCTTCAGAAGACTAGGCTTGCTAAATCATTTGAAAATCAAAAATGTCTGAGTTGGTTCTAATAATTTTTAAACTCGGAATAAAAGTACATCCCCATTTCCAGCTGCTTCGTTACTTCATGAGATTTATTTCAGTACTTACAATACACAAATTATACATATATACCATACATATACATATCGTACACACATAGGGTACAGGGTACTGTACATGATAAAGAAAAAAATACTATAAGGGAACGATGTATCATGACGTATTAAAGATCGATTCAACATTGCTTGACATATATAAAATATCTCTTCTTAATCAAATGTATAGAAAGAGACATTTAATTGTAATACTTCCTGTTTTCTTTGCTTATATGCGATATAAATTTTTGAGGGGGGAAGGATTATCTCTCCTCTGCCTCATTATATGTTTGTTCATGCACTAAAATATCGCAAACTTATATTTAAAACGGCTGTATCTAATATGTGAACGGAATGGAAACGTATCGTATGTAACTTTATAACGATCCTAGTATAAACATCGTTCTTAAAATAAATTCGTTATATCCTACGGGCAAGCATAAATACAGAGATACAATTTTGTAAGTCACCAAATGATATCGAAATAATATTCTAATTTTTCAGATCTCATCCTGACAAAAAAATCGCTCTTCAACTATAAGAAACAAATGTTTTTTAGATAAAAGTTTAAAAAGAAGCTTTTTTATATCTGAATGTTTTTCGAATATTTAAAGAGCGTCTTAATTCTTGAGAGATCTTTTAAATATCGCAGAAGACGTTTTAATGTTTCGAATCTTTGTACAGAAGACGTCCTAATTTTTCAATCTTTTTTAAACATCTATGAGACATCTTAATTTTCTAACTGATTTCCTTATATAATTTTTAAACATCTCTTGAAGATTGCTTGGATTAATTGTTTCGTGTAATTTCGTCGATGATGTATTAAGTATTTTTCTTCGCTATGATCTGTTAGAGAATATTATATAGAGTATAGAGAGAGAAAGAGAGAGTGTGCCACAAACAAGCTTTATCTTCTATAAAATATATACAATATAGTCAATATATACAATATTTTCAAATATTTTACATCGAGAGTACTTAATAGACAGAGCGAATCACCTGATTCAATAATATAGAACAAGTTTTACAACGTTTGTGACACAAACAGAAATCGAACAGTCTACGATTTACGGAGAATTAGCTATGCATAAGAGTAACGTTTCGAAGATACAGATGACATAAAAAAAATGTGAATCAAATTTTGAAAGAGCTTGCTTCAGAAGACTAGGCTTGCTAAATCATTTGTAACGTTTATGTTGGAGACTTAAGGCTCCTGAGTAGTCGCCGCGGCCATATTGGAATGATGACGTCAGAAGCGAGAAATGACACGCTGAGAATTCTTGCGTGCCATTTTTAAATAAAAAGATATTTTAAAGAAACAAGACTACAGATCGCTTTAGTATACTCGTAAATTTGTCCGAAAACTAAGCTTTTCCTTTGACAATTAATAAATAACTGTAAAATGAGTGTCAAAGTAAGCCTAGTCATACGGGAAAACGTAGTTTGACAGCTGTCGAAAGAAGTGGAAAATGTTCTTTTTACATAATACTTAATTTGCTAAGCTTAGTTTTCGGACAATTTTAAGTTTCACAAATACGTTACATATCACAGCATTAGAATAAAGTGAATAATTACGAAATGGCACGCAAGAATAATTTGGGCTACCAAAACGTCACTTTTCACGCCTCATAGTTTATCGATTTGCAACGTGAGGCGCTGTATAAAAATTCTGATATATGGGTAACATGCTGGTAACTTGTAGCTAACACGTAACATATATATAGTATATATCTTTTATATATCTATTATATAGTGCAGTAGAAAAATACTTTAGCAAAAGAAGGGCGCAATGCTCAGCCATTTCCCAAAAAATTTGATTTTAATAATATTTAAATAATATATTTTCTTATATACAGCTGCGTTAGGTCGATTATCGAAAAGGCGACGTAGGTCGGACATTAAAGCGGGTGACTACCACGCATCAGACACGGGTTCAATTCTTGTCCCTGGCACTTTTTTTCCCATTCTTTTTTATACAATCTAGCAACGAATATATATTCATGTAAAATAAAGTTAATTAAATTAAATTTTTTTTAATTGCACTTTCGGAAGGCAATTTTCTTTTAATTTATTTACGAAACTGGGCATAATTTTTGTTAAACTTACAATCTTATTCTTTTATACATTTTATCCGATACAAAATGAAGTAAATAAAACGCCACTTTTTGAACATAATTATAATTTAATACAAAATTACAACAAGTAATTACGACAAGTATATCATCCGAATAATTGTAACCAATCTGTAGAAAATGATAATAAGGATGAATAAGTTTTGACAGATTTGTTTGTAATTTTGTATTAAATTATAACTATGTTCAAATAGTGGCGTTTTATTTGCTTCATTTTATATCGAGTAGAATGCATAAAATAATAAAATTGTAAGTTTAACGAAAATTATGCCCAGTTTCGTGAATAAATGAAAGAAAATTAAAAAAAAATTAATTTGATTGACTTTATTTTACATGAATAAATATTTGTTGTTAGATTGTATGAAAAAAGAATGAGAAAAAGAGTGGCAGGGACAAGAATTGAACCCGGGTTGGATGCGTGATAGTCACGCGCTTAATGCCCGAGCTACACCGCCTTTTCGTTAATTCATATAACGGAGCCAGATATATGGAAAGCCATATTGTTTAAATAATTTTCTTGGAAATGGCTGAGCATTGCGCTCTATCCCTTTGCTCAAGTATTTTTCTAATAGAGTACTACACTATAAAAGCCTTTTTCAATTCGGTAATCCTAAAGTCGCGTCCTCCCCTGCTAGTCACAGGAACGTGCGCATCATAAATATAATAGCACAATACTCTAGTAGTAGAGGTTCTCATTAAAATTTTCTATTCAATATTTTATTTTGTATTAATAACAAAAATAATTATTATTCTATTATTAATTACGTATACGTACGTTCTATAACAATTCAAAATATTTATATTTTATGTTTATCAAAGTATTGTGCTATCACATTTGTGATACGCACGTTCTTGAGACTAAGTGATGCGCTCCTTAGTTACGATTTACGATGCAGTGATGCGTTGCTAAGGAGCGAAGGATAAGAGGGGAGCAGCGAGCAGTAGGCGTGAGCTAAAAAATCCAGCTGAAAGTTACATATAAATCCCAGTTCACTTATATCAGTGCTGCTGGGATTTACTTGCACATTTCGGCCCGATTCTGTGGCTCACGCCTATTGCCCCCCCACTCACCGCTCGTGCGTTAGCAACGAGTCGCCAGATGTGCGTGACTAAGGACCGCGACGCTTCGTCTCAGGAGCGTTTATATGTAAGAATGCCCACATATAATAATAAATAACAATAATATTGTAAAGGGCTAATAGGAGCCGTGCGCAAGATAGAGGACGCAAAATAAATCTAAGATTAAAATTAATAATTCCCCAGTAAGCAATTTGATAACAAATTGTTGCCAAATTGGCATCAAATTCGCTCAAAATTTGGTAACAAATCCAGTGCCATCTGTGTCCGCATTAAGCTTGTGTTTTGGTGACAAAGCTTGTTGACATAACCTGACAGCAAATTGACGGCAAAAACCGAGCAAAGCTTGACATGATTTGACGTCAAATTGATGGCAAAAATCGAGCAAGATCTGCGCAAGACAATCTGATAGCAGATTGTCAGCAAAAACCGAACAAATTCTGCAGCTTTTGGCCATTCATATAAAAGTATATATTTAAATAGATTTAAAGCCTTAACCCTAAGTAACAAAATGATGATAAGTTATGGTCATAAAATGACCATTAGATAATTAGACATTATATAAAATCATATATTAATATGTTAAAATATATAGGTAAATTCAAATAACTTAATTTATAAAATTAAAGATCTTTTTGGACAGAAATTGTTTGAATAAGTGAAAATCGAACAATTATCTGTCCAATTTGCAAAAAATCAATTCAATATCTGAATTTCCTGTATAAGAATTGTGTCAAAAATTGAACTGATCAAAATATATATATTATAATATTATTAGTATTTTGTAGGCTTTATATACACTCATGACAAGAATTTGAATACGGGTATAGATAATGAATAACGCGCCGCATAGCGATAAGCGACTGAACTATTTTATAATACTTTGTAATAAGCTGCAGATTTTGTTCGGTTTTTGCTGCCAATTTGCCATCAGATTGCGCACTCCAGATCCTGCTCAGTTTTGCCGACAATCTGATGTCAGTCATGTCAGCAAGCTTTGCTCGGTTTCTGCCGCCAATTTGCTGTGTAGTTATGTTAGCAAGCTTTGCTTGATTCTTGCCGGCAATCTGCCAGCTTAATCGGTAATAACAACTCTTGTACCAAATTTGTAGCCTTTTTGCTGACAATAATTTGTAGCAAGCACTTGGCAATATCTGTTAGAACAGACCTGGCTGACTGGGTCAATATATATTAAAACGTTTCGGTCCATCTTCGGTATAGATATAAATGTCAAAAGTTGTCCATGACTGAAAATTAACAATGATAAACGATGTGACAAATATTAAAAGAAAGTGGATAAAAACAATATAAGCAATCCGGATAAAAGACGTACGTCACATATAAAAAAGAAAGGGTCAAGAGTCGTCAAATTCGGAGTTTAACCTTACGTCCATTATGCGCTCCACATCCTCAAGTGAAGCTTTCTAACGGTTCCAACCATTAGAAAAGATGCAACAAAGATGCATTTGATCTGGGAAAATTATTAACGTTGTTATGTAAAAATTAACTTTTAAATGAAGGAGGCGCTCACCATGAGGACGCGAAAGCACAAAACGAGACAAAATACCGTACATGTCAATTGTTAAAACACGACTAACTGTAGACAACTATGTTCAAGATAAAAATTAATAACAAAAATAGTCTAACATTCAAACAGATTCTCCAATATCGGTAAATAAGCTTGATCAAGGTTGTCTGTGTCGCTCTGTAAATTTAAACTATTTGACTGCTTTTTTATATGTATCATCTCTGATAACAATTGTCTAATCAAAATCGGCTCCTCATCCAAGATCTCAACATTATCCCAATCAAATTCGTGATTAGATAACCTGTGGTCAGTAATCACTGAGTGCTGTGTGGTATTTCTATTAATATTCCTCTTATGTTCACAAATTCTTGTTTTTAAAAGTCTGCCGGTTTGACCTACATAAGACGCATCGCAGTCTAAACATGAGATTTTGTAAACTACATTGTTATATAGTTCTTTTAGTAATGCATCTTTATGCACCTTAATAAATTTGCTGAGTTTGTTTATTCCAGTATATGATATTTTTGTGCCTAAATCTTTTGTGGCTTTTTTAAACAATTCAGAGATTACAGGAATGTAAGGGATATTAAAATAAGATGTTTTTTCTTTGTTATTTATATCCACGATATTGAGCGAGGAATTGTTGTTATTACTCGATGTTTTTGATATGAGAAAATGCAAACATTCTCTCATTACCTGGAATATGAGAGGGACTGGATATCCGTTATTAAGAAGGATATAATAATAAGACAATACTTTTCTAAATACACCGCGAAAATTCTTAGAATTAAAAGTTTTTCTTCAATATTTTATAATTCATTGATATAAAATATTGAAGAAAAACTTTTAATTATAGAGAAGTATTGTCTTATTATTATATTTGGGCATTCTTATATACGGACGCTCCTGAGACAAAGCGTCGCGTTTCTTAGTTACGCGTATCTGGAGACTCGTTGCTAACGGTGAGTTGCACGAGCGGTGAGTGGGGAACAATAGGCGTGAGTCACGAAATCGGGCCAAAATGTGCAAGTAAATCCCAGGACTACTTATATGATAAGTCGTTGAACAGGGTTCTTATTTCTACCGCAGCATCTTTATTCCTATGTCGCCACCGTCAACTCGGAGTTTCACGGTGACTACTCAAGAGCCTTAATATTTATTTATGCAAATAAGATACTTATAAATATATAAATTATTCCATTCGTATACTTAGAAAAATATTTCCTTTCACTTAAAATATAACTATAAAATCGTATATCATGAATTATGAATTATATAAATCGATAATAAAATGTCGAACTAAATCGTATATTAATTAATAATGTTTAATATGAATTACAGTCTTTTTTACATGTTAATATGATTATATATTTAACTTTACATACAAACAAAAAAAACTAATACTATAATAAAATCAGTTATATACATATTAAAAGACGCATACACTAAAAATAAAATTAATATTTTACAATGATTAAAATGTGTTATCTCTTTAAAATAATATAGTATGTAATATTATTTTAAGGAAATGTATATTAGTATATCATTGCAATTTGTAATTTATTGTCCTTGCTCTATATATATTCCTTGATATAAATGCATAATAAAATAATATTTTCCTTAATATTAATTAATAACATGAACTTTTCTTATATTTTATATTGGAATTATATATTACATATAAAAATCTTACAGTAAAACACTATGAATTTGGCTGGGTACATCATTTTTGTATGTTATGTTAATCTTATAATGCAACAAAATATAGTTAATTAATCGAAGTCATTTTTTGTTCAAACTTTCTTGTAATTATTGTTTAAAAAGTAAATAATTGGATGAAAATTTAGATGTTTTTATCTGTGGCTGCTATATCTATTTTATTATAATTAAAAAATGCTTTATACAAAGAATATAATTCTGCAAAAATTTTTGTGCTAGGAATATTAATGTAGAAAAGACAAATTAGCGCGGGCACGACGGACCGACAAGATATTTATCTAACGCACTTTTTGCAAGTAATTCCGACATAAATTTTTTGAACTTCATATCTTGCGCATCACTCGATGATTTTCTTTCTACTATGAGTTTGCGTTTTTTGGCATGTAACTCATTCGTCTGTTGAAGTGTCTCGACATCAGCACTGATAATATCAATGTGTGCTTTCCGTTTGCGATTTTCTAATGAGTCAGGGTTCTGAGTTTCTTCTCGTGCTCGACTCAGTTCGGTAGTTAAATCGACCATTTTTTGCTCCCATTCCTCAAGATGCTTCCGCATCTCAGCTAACTGCATGTCTTGATCATGTATCTTCTTTACTTGTTTCTGTAATTTCAAGTTTTGCATCCGTATCTGATAGTATTGCCTTTGCATTCTGAGCTTTATTCTACCCATTTGGTTTCTTACAGATAAGAAGAATATCTTGTTCTTTTTCATACAATTGTTAATTTTCTTAAAAGTCTGATTAAGTTTTTCTGAGCAGGTTGAGCTGTGATTGTTGCAATGTGGCAGTGCAGAATTATTTCTACTGGGGGAGATCATAACCCCACCAGGTATATCGTACGAATTCACGGTTCCAATCATAGATGTGCAAATATTGTGTTTTAAATCTGGCAAGATCTTTTCATCAAAATGCTCCATAGCCATACTACTTATATCCCGCAGTTCTTGAAGTATCTCATGTGCTCTAGGTGGTGTTTTTGTTTCTCGAATTAATCGAAGGACACGAAAAATTTCATCAATTACCTAATGCATAATTGAAATATACTTATTTAACAATAATAAATATAAACAAGACACATGCAAAATTTACTAAATTAAGTTTTTCTTTAAATTATGCGCATAAGCAATATTCCAAATATGCATATACATATATATCATATTTTAAAAAAAGATAAATATTTAAGAGTAACTCTTTTAAATTTTAATCAATACATTCAATCAATTTCGTTTCATGTAAAAACAAAGATTTGAAATTGTCACTCAATGCTATAAAAAAAAAAGTTGTTAAGCGTTAAAGATGACATTTTTGAAGAAGTTTAAGAAATCTGTCATATCAACGAAATACTGGCGATTACAGGCTTCTATATAAAAATAATACAGTCATATCTAATTAGGCAGAATTTATAGATTAGGCAGCAAAGTCATTGGCTGGTCATATGACAAGTCATATTTCTTATTTTTATATATACACTATGGCCGTGTTCCGATATTCACTGCTAGTATTAAAAATCTATAGTTTATGTTACATATATTATAGATTTTCAGTACTGACAGTGAATATCGAAACATGGCCTATATGTATACTTGATATTTTTCACTGTTTTATTTTTACTTTAAGTACATTCACTATCTGCCAACTAGATATGGTAGCCCTTATATCACATTTTAAACAATTAACAATTCTTAGCAATTCATAATCTTAACAATTTTTCAAATCTGTTTCTATATAAAAAGGAAATCAATTTAATATATTTTTATTAAAATCTAAGAGATTAGTCTAAACTATATTTACTAATCATTATCAAATTAATAACAATGATTATGCCATGCTTTTGACAAAGTAAAAATTAATTACCTTTCCTGGAATAAAACAACAAACATTCAGATCCACATATTTAATGAAAGTCATTGATAACATAGAGATTCTTGTTTCTATTGCTGTTAATATATCACAATGACGCGCAAGAGGATGACTTCTTCGCTCTGATTCTCTTCTTGGTAATTTACTTTTCACTGCACGAAGGCATTGTGCATGATATTTTTCCATCAGATTAAAACCACGATTAAGTAATTTCTTGCAAATCCGATTAAATTGTCTGCAAACCTATATCCCAAAAAAATATAATAATATCCCCAAAAATATTAAAATATCTCAAAAAAATATAAAAATAATATTATGAGATATGCTTTGCGTTCTGATATAAGTAAAAGAAAATCCTTTCTAAATTTTAAAAGACTGACTCTTACGATTCTATATTTAGCAATCTCATCATAAGAAAGGTTAGACAGGATCGCCTCCAAACAAACATCAGGAAGATTTATCAATGTCAACTGCATATTATCATCCAATCGTCGCGTGACAGGATTAGACAAATGTCTCAGCTGCTCGTAATTGTCAACCATATCGACTTGCATTCTTTTCGATTCTATGTGTAAACGAAAAATGTCCACTATCTTCTTAGCTTGAAATTTACACTGTGACAGCGTTCGGATATTCACTGCCAGTATTGAAAATATATATTTTACGTGTGTGTCATGTATATATCGTGTGTCACGTATACTATGGGCGCGTTCCACTTAACGACCGCAACGCTCACGTATCATTTCATCTTTGTTGTTCACCGAAAGTTAAACAAAGACAGATAATGCTCGCGAACATTGCGGTCGTTAAGTGGAACGCGGAATTTTCAACGTTGTTTACGTTTCAATATGACTGCCTTACTGTTTGACCGTGATTGGTCAATTCGCTTACGTTTTAAGTCTTACTGCTTAAGCTTTTTCATGTGCCCGGGCCCTCACTTAGTGCTGTGTTCCGATTCTCCACCCGGGTGTATCCGATATTGGCGGTCGGGAAGATGCTAGAAATGCTTCGAAGCGTTTGATTGACCAATCAGGACAAAAAGAGTAAAAATTTCTTTATTCTGATTGGTTAATGCAATGCTTCGAAGCATCTCTAGCGTCTTCTTGACCGCAGCCATTATAGTATATCTAGACCACCCGTACACCCCTTTTCTTTCAAAAACTAAGCATTTTAGAGAAAAACGTTTTGAACAAAAATTGTATGGTTTTGAGAGAAACATAAGATGGTGTCATTGGTTTGACCTTGGATGGCATCGTTAAGGTCAAGTCAAAGACACCTTTAATTTCTTAAATGAAACCCCCTATTTTTTATTGAATATTCTTATAACTTACCTCGAAAGCTTTTCAAAACACTATAATAAAGTATTTTTTCATAAAATACTTTTTGAGTTATTTTATATTTTAATCTGATATATTTTGATATAAAAAATAAAATATTTCATAAAATATTTAGTTTTCGATAATCTTACTGTAATACTTTTATGTACAAAATAATGAGACAAATCAATTAGTGCAAAAAAAAACAAATAATTGTTTTAAAAAATACATTGTAAATAATTTTCTTGAAAACATATTTTTTATACTAATTAAGAAATTATCTTGAAGGTTAATAAAAATTCTTGAAAAATTTCGAAAATGTCAAATTTTTGATTCACTCCCATCCCTTTTTCATGAATTTTTATCAACTCTCAAGCTAATCCTTGCTTTTTATACATGTGCCTCGTAGATTTTAAATAGCACAATTCAGCACAACTCGCAGAATTCGATTATCTGTCAGCGTTCGTAAGTTACAGGAGTTTGAAATTTTTTATTCCTAACGTCTGATTCCTAACTTTGTCTATGCTGCGAAATCTAGCGATCCGAGGAAATTTTGTCATTTGGAAAAGTTGTGCTGCTCTGGCACAATCCGACACAATAAAAAAATTCGAAAATATCAAATTTTTGATTCACCCTTACCCCTTTTTTATGAATTTTTATCAACCACTAAGTTTTACGAGATTTTTATTTCTTACTTTTACTTTATATTTAAAATACTAAAAAAGCACAACTTGCAGAAATTCTATATTTGCATTGCAGTATGATTAATATATGTTTTTATTATCTATCTTTGTGAATCTTTTTTGCGAAACGGAATAAGGTATTGAAATTCTTCCAACGGCACAACACGGCGCAAATTGGTACCAATTTAGGAAAAAAACTTGAGTTTAATCGCGAAAAAGTGCGGAGCCAGTGAGCATTAGTTTTTTGTTATCTCTTGTTGTTTGAATTATCGAGTTTTTTTTTGTGGCACAAATCAGTACAAACGTAGCACAATACAGCATAGTTAATAAAAATTCAAAATTTGGAAAGTGTGGAACTGGCAGAAATTTGGTTTTTTCATTTTTTCTGGAAAATGCTTTATGTTATTGACCTGCGGTTTGCGGCACAAATTAGCACAAACGTAGTACAATGTAGCACAATTGAGAAAAATATAAAATTCAAAAAATGCGGGGCCAACTTCACGCACGTCAAAAGTATGCGGTTGTGGACAAAATTGAATATCTTTCATCGATTCTGTATTACTAAATATATTAAATATACATATCTATATATCTATAATATTGTTTTTATTCCAAACTTATAATAAACAATCCGTTATATCATAATTACTAAAATTACAAACATACACGCACACATATCTATCTCTCTAAAAAAATATATTATATTAAAAAACACACATGCTTGTATCAGACTACGCATTAAAGGCTGAGATTCAAGATTCAAGATTAAAATTTGATCAATTAGAATAAAAAAATTTTAGCTCCTTTTGTTCTGATTAGTCAAATTCCAATCTTTAATCTTCAATCTTCAATTTTCGTATATTGGTCCATTTCTTATGCATAGCGAAATTGACCAATGAATTTCGTTATGCATAAGAAAATGGACCAATCAATTTCCTTATGCTTGTGATTATGCGCTTATGCAAAAGTGTGTGCTCCCCGCTTTAGAATGTTTGATTGTGATTGGTCGATTTGCTTACGGCCTTACGATTACGACTAAAACTTTTGAACGTGTAATGGCCTTAACGTGTTGAAACATGTTTAGTTCTGTCTAAGGACGGCAACGAACAACGCTTAAAGCCCGTATCAGACTATGCATTGAAAATAAAAGATTGAAGATGAAAGATTGGAATTTGACTAATCAGAACAAAAAGGATTCAAATTTTTTTGTTCTGATTGGTCAAATTTCAATCTTGAATCTTGAATCTCAATCTTTAATGCATAGTCTGATACGGGCTTAATGGCTTCTGCACACAGAACACGGAAACGCTTGCCGCACGGCAAAAGGCGATGCGGTAGCCAATCAATTTTTCGCTCTAATGGAAAAGTTGTAAGTTGATTGGCTATCGCGTCGCCTTTTTCCGCGCGGCAAACGTTTCCGCGCCCTGTGTGCAGAACCTATAAGATATAAATATGAAGCAATTAAGGAGCAATCGTTTTATATTGGATATACTTGCAGTAGACTACGGAAAATATGTTTTTCCAAGAAAATTATTGGTTTTTTTGCTAATATATCATAAAAAGATTAATTATACAAGTGGAGCGATCGCGAATATCATAATAGAGCAAGCGAGGTGCAATTATTCTATCAAAAGATAAATAAGAAACGTTGATTAACCTTTTTGAGATATAGTTATAAACATTGTGTTTGAATATTCTCGCCGTTGGCTGCTGAGCCATATAGTTTCGATAGGCGGCCGATAGGTGGTGACGGCGTCGCTTGGAAAATGATTAATTTGTTAATTTTCGATAAAAGATGTAATAAATCATGAAAATAATGATGGAGCAATATGGAGTAATTAAAGCGCAATAGTTTCATGCTGGACATAGTTACAGAAAACTATTGGAAATATGTTTTTGAGTAAAAATGATAAATTTTACGTTTTTTGTAAATATTTCAAAAACTATTAATTTTAAAAGGGGAGCAATTGTGGATTCTGACGGAGCGATTAAGGAGCAATCGTTTGAGCTATTAATTATTAAAAAATATGCACTTCCAGCGCCAACTTATGTAGCATAAATTCGAACTAATCTAGATACCCTTTAAGCAGAGACTGACCATAAGAGGGCCACTTTTGATTGGTCTACAATTTTCGTCAACTCCCTCAACTCAGCTCATATTTGAAACACACTAACCTTATCATTAACATTACTCACAAAGGGAAGGCGCGACGTTGGGGTCACCGAATTTAAAAAGATTTTTATATAGTGTAGTACTCTACCAGAAGAGTACTTGAGCAAAACGACAGGGCGCAACGCTCAGCCATTTTCAAGAAAAATTTATTTAAAAAATACAGAGTTCCTCATACCCAGTTCCGTTAGACCGATTATCGAGAAGCCGGCGTAGGTCGAGCGTTAAGCGCGTGACTATCACGCAGCAGATACGGGTTTGATTCCTGTCCGTCGCATTTTTTATTTTTTTTTTAATACATTCCAGCAACGAATGTTTATTTATATAAAATAAAATTAATTTAACTAACCATTTTTTTTTAATTTGCAAATAGGAAAGAAAAAAATAGGAACCAAATTTAAAAATTAAAATACTTCGCCAATCAATATTTTCAGTATCAAAGTATTTCGAATAATGTCGAAATATCTTCTCTAATATTATAAATACTTTCAATGTCTTAATGTTTACGAAAAGTAACGAATCCTTTTTATAACATTTAAATTGAACGAACTTTGTGAAGGAATATTGTAATGGAGTGTGTGAAGTATTCATAATTATCTGGAAAAAAAATATTGTCATACAGATACATTAACATTTTTCGTTGTAGCATTATTGTTTCAGACTTACTTTACATCCCACATCTTGACCTTTATTATTAATCAATAGATTATTAAAAATATTATCTGGCACGTCATCATTAGCGTCATTATTTTCTGCCAACAATGAAGATTCTAAAGTATTCATAATTATCTGAAAAAAAATAACGTCATACAAATACATTAACATTTTCGTTATAGCATTATTGTTTTCAGACTTACTTCATATCCCACATCTTGACTTTCATTGTTCTTAATCAATAGATTATTATTCACCACGTTTTTCTTTTTAAGAAAGGAACCGAATATAGTGGGAACTGCTTTGGGAATCTTTTTTTAATTTTCTTTTTCCATCAAATCTTTGTTGCCATATATCAGAAGCAAAATGTATCTATATGAAAAAAAAGAAAAATGAATATTTAATCATAATTGATATACAATTATTCTTAGAAAAATATACAAAATTAAAAATCAAAATTATTACAGTAATTTTTAATTTTTGAAATTTACAAATTGCGATAAAAGTAAAATATAAAAGAGGATACATATTATAAAAGAGGATTACAAATTATATATAGGTTATATACAGTGAGAAAAATAAATATCAGTATACAAATTAAACATAAAAGACAAGATTCATAACCACTTAATTAAATTAATAATATATTTGTAATTTTATTATGAACATGATATTTAACCTTACAAAGATGTGAATTATTCGTAGGCGTCCAATCTTTACGGCCAACATTTTTCGCCCATATCGCATGACGTTCACGATTTCTAGAGAATACTTTCATAATATAGCCCTTTGATGACGAATTATTGCACTCTCTCACTCGCAGGAATTTGACGAAATCTTGTGGCCAGTCTCTGATTAGAGGGTCTCTAAACCAATCGACTGTTTTATCATGGCTCCTAAAAATAAATGTAGCCATGTAGTTACAGGCGGCGTAAAATGAATGTACGCGCCGCTAGTGTACGACCTAGAAAAAGCGTCTTACGAAAAACAGCGGCAGTTGACTCTCAACAATCAATGTCAGCAACTCTCGGTCTTCTCTCTGAATGCACATGTTACGTCGTCAAAGTTTATTGAAACTCGTTACTCTCGCGACTACGTCGCGATTCATAGAGATCGGCGGACCGGTATTGAAACAATTTACTGCATTTGTGAAACTTTTTGAAAATATGTACGCAACCGTTGAGAGGGGTGCATTTAACAGCACGGAGTACAGGATATTTTTCAGTGAGTAAATATAATTGATGTAATTCATATCTTATTAACATTCGCGGAAGTCGGCAATGAGAACTACATATAATCTTCATAAGGTCGAGGTCAAGACCGCACATTTGCACGCAATGTGCCATTAATATTTTCAATGCATAATATTAGCTGCGTTCGGGGAGCACGCTTTTAGCGTTATGAGTGTACTCTGTTCTTGTTCAATTTTCAATAAATAATGAAGACAGAGCACGCTCATAGCGCTAAAAGCGTGCTCCCCGAATGCAGCCATAATCCAATACTATTTTTTTGAATTCGCGAATGACACATAATTGCCTTTAGTTTCATATATATTCTAACATTAAATAATTAAGGAATTTTAATTCTCATAGCACAAGGTATGACAGCCTTTTTTATAGCAACTTGAAGAATTCCAAGTTTGCCCATTCTGTTACTTATAGTTAAAAGGCTGATTTTTAAACAGAATAGTCTGTAAATGATTTTTGTAATGGCAGCTAATCAGTAATAATACTTTTAGCGTTAACATAGCATGTTATTATACCACATTTAATTTATGTGAAAATATAATGGGAAAAAATAAAGAAGGAGCGTTGATTATGTTCTGTGTGCATGCGCATGTGTGTATACATATGCGTGCGTATGTTGTGTGTGTGTATTTATACAATATTTTCTTAAGCCATATATTATTTTTTCTATATTAAAAGTTTGAGATATTTACATATGCAAAAATATGTATAGTATTCTTAACATTATCAATATTTTTCTAAAATATATCTTTATTTTTGTATACAGAAAATGATCTAGGAATACCAATCTCACCCATGCATGATATTCCACTCTATGCCGATGAAAAGAATAAAATAATGAATATGATTGTTGAAATACCTAGATGGACAAATGCTAAAATGGAGATTTGTTTGAAAGAACCTTTGAATCCTATTAAGCAAGATGTTAAGAATGGTAAATTAAGATTTGTTGCTAATTGTTTTCCTCATCATGGATATATATGGAATTATGGAGCTTTGCCACAGGTAGAAATCCTGATAATTGTATTTTGATTATATATATATATATATATATATATATATATATATATATATATATATATACACACATACAAATAAATATACAAATAAATTTGTATTAATATAAATGACAAGATACAAATTTATATATATATATACTAGTATATATGTTTACTCTTGTATTATATATAAGAAATTAATTTAAATAAATTGGGAAATATAATTGTAGAAAAATTAAAATGAAAAGATTTGGTATAGTTTTTTAATTAAAAGTTTAACAGAATGTTGTATCTTTTAAATAATATTTTTGTTTATATTTATTATTTATTAAAATTATGATAATATTAAATATACATATATTTTTATTTACAAAATGTATTATTTCTGCCATAATTGTAATTTAATGATAATCTCATTGATTCTTATCTGAATGTAAAAAGAAACATGAATAATTATATTAACTTATAAGTATTTATATAAGTATATATATAGTGCCCCGAAATTAAATCTCAAAACTTTGGGAGCATGTGCAGAATCGATAAACCAAGAAAAAAAATTCTTTAGAGATTTGCTTGTTTTTGCTTCGTTTTGAAGAAAATCGCAAAAACGAAATAAAAAAATTTTCAAAAACTCAAAACAACATTAAAATTACTAAGTTAATCAAAAAGTATCATAAGATAAAACTTATAGAGCATAGAATTAACAATAAGAAAAGAAAATGAAAAATTTTCGTGAAATAAAATTAGTGGATTGTGAATAAATACGCGATAATGCGAGATTAGAACTTAAAAGACTTTTTTCTTAGTTTATCGATCCTTCACATGCTCTGTATAAGTATATAAGTATATATCTGTATGAAATTTTTTATCATGTTATATATATATATATATTCTGCATATATGGGAGAGCTTGTATATATGTATATATAATTTAAAACCTACAATTATTTTTCTCGATCATTTTTTGGATCACTTAATTAATATTGTTACTACTATTTTATTTACTAGTTAACATTATTTACTAGTTTCTTAAAGAAGAATATGTAATTTATGGTTTTTAATAAGTTATTAAGTTAGTATTATAATTATTATTAAACTGATTTGTAATTAGTATTATAATTAGCTATTTTTATAAAATATAATAATATTGCTGATAATAGTATATAATGTATATATAATATAATTAACAGACATGGGAAAATCCTGAAGTTTTGGATGAAGCAACAGGCTGCAAAGGTGACAATGATCCTATTGATGTTCTTGAAATAGGTTACAGGGTAAAATATAATTGCGGCATGTATTTCGCATAAACAATCTGATTTACCACATAATAAATATTGAATGAAATATTTGCTTTTATGTAGGTTGCAAAGCGAGGTGAAGTATTAAAAGTAAAAATTCTTGGTACAGTGGCACTCATTGACGAAGGTAAATAAGCTAGATTAATATAAAAACAAAATATATTTATTAAAATAATTTACAAACAAAATATTGTAGCACAAACACATATTTTATTTTACCAAAAATTTTTATTTTAGGTGAGACTGATTGGAAGATTATTGTAATTGATGTTAACGATCCTTTGGCAAACCAAATGAATGGTAAATATTATATACATTTTAAAAATATTATGTATATTACATATATATTTATATTTATATATCTATATTATATGATATCTATACAGGATATCCCAACATAAATAGCTACCCCTTATTATTTTTCAAACTAAAACAGATAGATTAATAATCATAGTAACCAAACATAAAGTTAAATAGTTTTAATTAAACTATAGTGAGTATAGTAATTATTCACAAAAGTTCAAATTTCTTTATTGGCAATTGACATATCATCTGTTTAAACATGCTAATCGCTGATGAGGGTTGAGAGTTGGTTGTATCACAAGATCGTAAATGAAAAGTTAGTGCCAGATATAAAATTTCAAACCGATAAAACTCGTATCATTTCTAAAATAATCCTACGTCAAATCATACGTCATTGTATTTATTTCATGAACAGTGCTATAACTTTTATTAAATTATCCACATTAAACAAAATATGTTTTTCTTTCCACATAGGTATCTCTAACACAAACAACTTTTGTGAGTGATGATTATACTTACCATAGAATTTAGTTATTTAATTTCATAATTAATTTTTTAAAGACGAATTATTTAATCTCATAAAGATGAATCCAACGATCTATAACATCTTGACTGTAGGATGACCTTGAAATAAAATAATGTAGAAAAATAGGATAAGTTATAGGTAAATAAAAAAGTAATAATATTTTGAATAAGATAAATTAATTTTATTATATAAGGTGCACAAAGTCCATTGTCCTAACATGACGCTTTTGATTACGCTCTTTAAAAGATGCACGAATCTTTTGCAACATACCTTTTGGAATTATTCGATAAGTGATATTGGTAATATGTTGCTTCATGTTTTGATAAGCACAACGTTGATAAGGAAACAAAATGTGTCAATGAAATTTTATTGAAATGATAAGTAAATAGTGTATCGAGATGTATTAACACTCGAAGAGACATGAAGAAATGTATAATTAATGTCGAACGATTTCAAAAGATGACATTTTACTAAATAAAATTAATAGTAAATATTTACATAAGGTCAGCCCCTTCAAAAGTCAATGACCTTGACATATGTTGTCGAGATTAGGTTAGTTTATTTTGGAGCTAGAGCCTCTCCCCCCACCCATGCATTCACTTTGCAATAACTATACAGACAATAATTTAATATTAATGATTATTACGGATGTGTGTTATTGGCTATAATTAAGTATGACATATATAGTGTAGGCCATTTTAATGTATCCACTGAAATATCTTAAAATCTATAAGTTTAAGACAAAAATATTTTAGACAAAAGTTGTATGGTTCAGAGAGAGACACATGATGAAAATATGGACTTGATCTTGAGTGACCTTTTCAAGGCTAAGTCAATATGATCGATGTTTTCTTAAATGGAACCCCCAATTTTTTATTGCATATTCTTGCAGCTTATCTCAAGAGCTTTTCAAAACACTATAATAAAGTATTTTCTCAAGTATTTTTTGAGTTATTTTATATTTCAATCTAAGATTTTGATATAAAAAATATATCATAAAATATTTAATTTTCGATAATCTTACCGTAATACTTTGATGAACAGATTAAGGAGAAATCAATTAGTGTAAAGAAAAAACAAATAATTGTTTAAAAAAATATATTGTAAATAATACATACTTTTTTTTCAAAACATTTATTTTTATACTAATTGATTTGTCTCATTATTCTGTATATAGAAGTATTACGGTAAGATTATCGAAAACCAAATATTTTACGAGATATTTTATTTTTTACATCAAAATATGTCAGATTTTAAAATATAAAATATCTTATAAAGTACTTAATAAAAAAATACTTTATTATAGTGTTTTGGAAAGCTCTCAAGGTAAGCTACAAGAATATGTAATGAAAAATAGGGGATTCCATTTAAAAAATTCAAAGTGATTTTTATATGATCTTGACGGTGCTATTAAAGGTCATACTAATATTATTATATAATGCGCCACTTAGAGCTCTACAACTTTGGTTGGAAACATTTATCTCAGAAAAGTTTCGTTTTCGAGATATTTGACCGTTTCCAGACTTTTCTAACACTGTATATACAGGGTGTCATTTTAACCAATACACGCAAATATCTCGTAAAGTAAACAAGATGGAAAAAGATGTTTTATACAAAAGTTATAAGATTCTGGAGGTTCAGAGGGATACCTGATGGTGACTTTGACCCTGATTTTGGAGTCAAATTTAGGGGTCATCAAGGTCAACTTGATTTTCTTAAATGGAACCGCCAATTTCTCATATCATATTCTTGTAGCTGGCGTCAAGACACTATAATTTTTCAAAACACTATAATAAAATATTTTTTTATAAAATACTTTTTGAGTTATGAGATTTGAAAAATCGTATGCTGCGCATAACACAGCAGACATGAGGCGCCAGCAAGTATCACTAGCAATGGCATTACTGCTACGCAGCGCAACATACAATTCTTTTTTTGTATGCAAAATTCAGCTTAGAGATTATTACATTTCCATCAAATTGAATTCTCTAAAATTACATTTTGTTAATTTTATGTGAACTTATGATCACATATTCATTCGTTTTTAATTCTAGAAAGCGGTAAACTGTCTAATTTCACTTTTTGAAAACTGACTCCCTTTTGGAAAATTTATATCGCGCTCAATTACATCGCGATATTCCTATTAACCAAGTTTTGTTTTCAAACTATTCTATCAAATTTTAGACATGGCTGATTATACATGGTCTATCTAAAAAGTAATGAGATTGGTGCTGTACAATTTTTTTAATAACAATTAAACTCTATATTACTATGATCCCCTTCGAAGTAATTTCCTTGAGAAGCCACACACCGCCGGAGACGTTGCTCCCATTCTCGGTAGCATTGTTAGAAGTCTTTAATTGAAAGTGCTTTCAGCTGCTCAGTCACGACTATTTGAATGTTGTTCATAGTTCCGAAATGATGACCTTTGAGGTTGAATTTGATTTTCGGGAAAAGGAAAAAGTCACACCGACTCAGATCAGGCGAGAATGGGGGTTGCGGAACCACTGGATTGCCCTTTTTTGTCAAAAACTCGGTCACGGAGATGGCAGTGTGATTGGGAGCGTTATCGTGATGGTGTGTGGCTTCTCAAGGGAACTATTCTGAAGAGGATCATAGTAATATAGAGTTCACTCAAAAATTGTACAGCACTAGTATCATTATTTTTTAGACAGATCATCATGTAGTCCTTTAAAAATCGTCGATATTTTACTAGTTTTGGGAGAATCTTTTGGCAATTACCGTGAATCTACTGCGAACTACTTTACTGAAATCAGTACCCAAACAGACGACATCCGAATGCTTCCGTTATTGCGTTATTCCGACGCTTAAAATTAGAACCCAACAGGATCAGTTGATTCGTCGTCGCGCTAAACATGATTATGATGTTGATGATGTGCGTGTTCTGATTGTTTTATTGCTGTCAATATTAATCCTCATATTAGTACTCGTGAAATAGCAAGACAAACAGGTATATCTCAGAGAACGGTTATGAAAATTTTGAGGAAAAAATCGTATCATCCATATCATATCACACTGACGCAGTTTTTAACTCATTTTAACAGATGATATGCGACAGCGTGTACTGTTTTGTCAATGGGCCGAACAGATGATTGCGCATGATGCAGATTTTTTCAAATACGTTCTATTCTCTGATGAATCGACATTTAAAAATACCGGAGAATTGAACACATAATTGTCATTATTGGTCAGATGTAAATCCTTATTGGTATAGGCAAGTAGATAGTCAACACCGTTGGAATGTAATAGTTTGGTGTGGAATCGTTAACGGTTATCTAATTGGTCCATATTTTTTTTATGAAAATGTGAACAGACATAACTTTCTGGAGTTTCTCAGGGATCACTTACCCGCTTTACTCGCTTTACTCGAAGAAGTCAATTTAAAGACAAGGCAAAGAATGTGGCTTCAATTAGATGGTGCAGCACCACGTTATGCACGAATTGTAACAGTTTCTGAGTTATATGCAAAAATTACGCTTCTATTCAAATTTTGGTAAAGGAAAAATTGTCTTAGAATCGTATCAGGAATACGTCATTTTAAGGACGGAAGGTTGTTCTAAAACACCCTGTATATAGCCATATCTAAAATAATTAGACATTTTATTTATTAGTTTATTTCTAAGAAATATAACGAATCAATTTTTATTTTAATAATTTCCTGAAATTAATTAAAACTAGTTAAGAATGTGTACATCTTTTCGGAATTTTTTTATTGTATAATTGTTTTTATAAAACTATATTATTTTTAAATTATTGATTGTAGTCAGTTTTTAATTAGCAAAGCATATCTCGATAACCAAGCGTGATTAATCATATTGAGTAATGCACTGCATATAGTGTTGTCCTATATTTGTTGTTGTCCTATAGTGTTGTTATATATTTGTTGGACATTTGCCAACATCGAAATAGAACGCTTTACTGATTGCAGCAACATGATTGTTTATAAAAACAATCGGTTGACGAAATTTTGAAAATAAACAATTAGTGATATTGGTACATCATGTTATTAGCAACATGATAATTGATAGTTTGTCGTTTTATCTAGAGCCTAGAATATATGATGATAACATGACGGCAGCAACACAAATATGATTCTCACACATATTTTCTCAAGCAATGAAATTTTTGATTGTAACTCGTCAACAAAATATTATAAATATGAAAATGTTATACGTTTATAAAGAGACAGCATATAACTCTCGAGATTTAAAGTACAAAGTTCGTTTGCTTATCGCTATGTGACGGATTATTCCCTTCTATTCCGTATACAAGTTTTTTCCATAAGAGTATATAAAGCCTACAAAGCATAGCTAGTAACATTCAAAATGTAATATATTTCTCTATCAGTTTAATTTCTGATACAATCCCAACATAAGATTTTCCAAGTCTTGAACTAATTGTTCAAAAATGGACAAATGGGTGTCCAAATAAGTGAAAATTTTCGGTTTTTTCCTATCTATTTGAGATGTAAAATAGAAATCTAATTTTCATATAAATATAATCCTTGAGTTTTATGAATTAAATGGTTTAAACTTGTTAATTTATTATTTATTTAATAATGTCATTAAAAAGATTATTTATCAAAAAAGCGTCATGGAATAACGTAAAATATATTAATAAAATATATTAATACTTTTTGTAATAGCTAATTTTTAAAAACTAAGAACAAAATGCGACAATATTTTATTTGTGTGTTTAACACAACAAAATATACTTGCATCTTGTTCCAGTTTTAAAAAATAGTAAATATGCATGAAAGGTTACACCTTACCGATTTTATCGCCATTTAGATATGTTGTAGGGGAGGTTCTTCTGAGTAATTCCCCGCAAGAAAAAAGTAGGGGAAAGCATTCGTTTAGAAGATATAATAAATTGAAATTTCACAATTTTAATTACTTTCTTTGAAGTATTATAAAATAAAATTAGCAACAGTGATATTTGTGTACATTTTATTTCTTGCAGAGGACATAGGAAATGTTTTTGTTTACATTTACGAGATAGGTACAGGATCATAGATGGGTTATATAACGTAATCGAAACCAAATTTTAGTTTTAAATCAGAAATAGGTTTGGGTTAGGTTATATCTTCCGGAAGTGGAGCCCCCCGTAAGGAGGGAGGCGGAACTCACTGCACCCACTATACTTTCTCATCCACACAACAATTGTGGGGTGGACCTCGCTTCGCGTTGTAAAGTATATGCGTGGACGCAGTGGGTTCCGCCTTCCTATAAGCCATGCGCTTGGCTTGTTTTACCATTTTATGTCGACATTACTGATTAAATATTTACATTTTATATAAAATTTTATTAAATTTTATGCAAAAACCATGTACCAAAACAAAAAAAAATATATAATGAATTACGAACTACTAAAATTTCAATTATACATAAATATTATCATCCACATACATTACTTAAAAAATATATATATATGTATATATGCTATAATACCAATTCATAATCAATGTTTAATGCGATTAGGATTCCTTTGATTTGCAAAATATATCCTATAGAATATATAAATCGAAAGAAAATTTTTCTGTAATTTATTTACATTGTATATAAAATTTTATTAAATTTTATACAAAAAGCATGTGTCAAAAAAAATATATAATAATTTACGAGTCTACTAATATTTCAATTTGTGAATATATATATATTTATATATTATTTACATATATTATCATTCACATATATTACATCAAAATAATATGTATATTTATAAAATGTACACGTCTTAATGCGACCCGGGCATGCCAAGTTTTTTTGCTTTGCTTTGGTGTAAGTTCGTTTTAAACGATTTAGAATTTATGAGAAATTTTTCTTCAATAAATATGTTCCATAACGTTAGATGTGTGTATATTGTGCATTTAGTTAATTATAAAATAATTCTATTTTAGCTATATGTCCTACTACTTTAATTATATATTACGATTTATAATATAATTTTTCTTAATTTTGGAAACAATAAAATAAAAAATATTTATAATATAAATTTTTATTTACTTGGCACAATTCTTTGATATCATTATTTTTCTAGGAAATTAAAATAAATATTTTGTATAACAATTTTTTTTAGTTAAAATGTTTTTATTTAAATAATAATAAAATAAATAAATTTTTATTTAGCTCAATTTTTTGATATTATTATTTTTCTAGGAAATGTAAACAATTATTTTATACAACAGTATTTTTGGTTAAAATGTTTCCATTTAAATAATCATAAGAAATTAATTTTATAGTATAAATTTTATAATATAAATTTTTTAAATTTATTTTATTGTCTTATTTGTTTGATAGTTTTTTATTGGTATAATAGAATTTTTTGATGTTTTTTGTGTAGCACTTTTTCACATAGCGCGTGTTTTTGGCGTCTTTTTTTACCTTTTTTTAAAAAGATAAGTTTTTAGAGATAAATAACATAGCAAGAATTAGTATAATAATTAATATACTATTTATTTTTTTAGTATTTTATAAAAATGATTATAACATAATTTCTTGAACATGCAAAAAGTTCAAATAAAATTATACATTTTATATCATCTATCTAATGTTTATAAAAATTGTTACAGATATAAACGATATCGAGAAACATTATCCAGGTTTATTAAAAGCCACAATTGAATGGTTTAAGATATATAAAATCCCAGATGGAAAGCCGGAAAATCAATTTGCATTTAATGGCGAAGCAAAACCACGAGATTTTGCACTGCACATTATTGATGAAGTGCATCAACATTGGCAAAATTTATTAAAACAGGGAGTTCCAACTACTGGAATAATATGGTTCGTAAATTTTTTATAAATCATGCTTTATATATGATGATAACTTTAATACAATCGCGAATAGCGTAATTTTTTGTATAAAGAAAAGTAAAAAACATAGAATAAAATTTTTTTATATGAAATTTTTATATAATTATAAATCCTTTTTTCCAGATTCACTTTCCGAGAAAATTGAATTTGGAAAAAAGAATTTAAAATTATATCTCCAAAATAATTATATGTAATTAAAAATAAAACAATGACAATGTTCACAAATCCAAAAATCAAATAGAAATATAAATTTATAAATAGATGTCTAATTGACCCTTTAAATTAAATCAAATACGTTTTTGATAAATTATGAAAACCATTTCTCCAAAATAAAACCTTGAATATAAAAATTTTATTATGTATTTATTTTTGAGGAAGCAATCTTATCTTATTTATTGTATAACAGTTATCATCATATTTTATATAATACATATAAATTAATATGTTTATGCCAATATGTTATACACACGCGCGCACGCGCGTACACACATACATACACACACGCACATACATGCATGCATGTAGGATGTCTTATTTTAATAGAAACAGTTTGATCTTCTAAACAATATATACAAGATGAGTCTTTTTAATCTTAACAGCCAAATCTCAAAACCTGTAAGTTTTAGAAGGAAACTTTTTAGACAAAAGTTGTTTGGTTCTGAGAGGGAAAAAAGATAGGAATATTAGTTAGATTTTGGATGGCATTGTTAAGGTCATATCAAGGTCACATTTAATTTTTTAAACTGAAACCTCTATTTTTTATTGCATATTCTTATAATCCTTGTCGAGATCTTTTCAAAACTCTATAATAAAATATGTTTTTATTAAGTACTTTTTGAGTTACTTCATATTTTAATCAGACATATTTTGATATAAAAAATTAAATATCTCGTAAAATATTTAGTTTTTGATAATCTTACCGTAATACTTCTATGTACAGAATAATGAGACAAATCAATTAGTATAAAAAAAAAAATTGTTTTGGAGAAAATTATTTACAATGTATTTTTTTAAACAATTATTTGTTTTTTTTTGGCACTAATTAATTTGTCTTATTATTCTGTACATAGAAGTATTACGGTAAAATGATCGAAAACTGAATATTTTACGAAATATTTTATTTTTTATATCAAAATATGTCAGATTAAAATATAAAATAACTCAAAAAGTACTTAATGAAAAAATACTTTGTTATAGTGTTTTGGAAAGCTCTCGATGTCAGCTACAAGAATACTAAATAAAAAATGGAGATTTCCATTTAAGATTTTAAAGTTGACCTTCACATGACCTTCAAATAATTTTCCAAGGTCAAATCATTGTCACCATCTTATGGCCCCCTTGAAGCCACACAACTTTTGTTTGAAACATTTTTTTCTTCCGGGCTTGGTTTTTGAGATATTCGACTGGATGGATTAAAATGAGCCACCCAGTATATACATATATATAGGGTGTCTCACAACCTTCGTACAATATTTTAATAGCGTATTTTAGAGGCAAAATGGAGTAAAAAATCTTAATACAAAAAAATCGAGGCTACAATAGTTTTTGAGTTATAAATAAGTGATCGAAGTTTGCCAATAATATTGCGTAGAATTCGCGCTTTCAAACTCGCTTTCAATTACATTTACACACATACTGATCTGTCATCTGTTATTGTTGGCAGATAAAATAAATAAATTGACTTCCACAAAACTTTTTCGCTCGATTAAAACAAAAATAAACTTCATTTCTTAAATGTATGAAAATATTAAGTTTATATTTCTATTTAAATATAATCTTACTAAAAGAACCTCACAAAGATAAAAAAATACACCAAGTACATATTTAAAAAATAACTTATAAAAAATTTTTTCCTAAAAAATAAGAAATAAAAACTAAATATGAAATCAATAGTTAACTAGCTAAGTACTTAGAAACAATTCAGTTTGTGAAAATTTGTAATTTAAAATAGTATTTGTCATAAAATCAAACTTGTATTTACGGAAATATTATACATAAATTCTCTCCATAAAATTAAAACGCATTTTATTTTTATTAACAGAAAGCTGATTTTCAAAATAAGTTCAATAGAAAAATATAAAAAAAATATAAAAAAAATTTAATTAAAAAAACTTGACGCTGCTAACTTTTAAAGTATATGTATATTAAAACCAACAAACAATAAAAATTTAGATCTAAATTTAATTTAGAATTATATTTAATTTAATTATATTACAATAACTGCAATGTGAATATATTAAACAATAAACTAATTTTAGTATATTGTTTAGTTTAGCAACGCCAAGTTTTTTTAATTAAAATTTTTTTATATTCTCTGAGGTGCCTTGCGGTTGTAGCCCGCCTGTGACTGGTTGTAGAACCTCACAGATGAGCCTCTGCAGTTTAAATCCGTACGAGACCTGAAGGGCGCCTTTTTCTCTGTTGCTTGAGACTTCAACGACTCCCACTCTTTCTACTGACTTAGCTGATTTTACTCTTTGCGACAGTGTTGAACCAAACAGAAACTCATTAGTTTCCGCCCTCTCGAGAAGAACTTTCGCTTTCTTATCGAGCCCAGGATAGATAAAGGCCTTCCTTGCTTTGGTGAGTTGTTTAAACAGCTCACACATGAGTCTGCCTGAGTCTGTTAAGGCTGTTAACAGCTCCTTCCTGTCAATTTCGGCTTTTTTATCATTGAGAATCATATTGATAGCTTTTCCGAGCGACGACAGACTGGCACCACAAAGGTCTTGATCGATTGCAAGATATTTATCTCGTTTTTTCGCTGTGTCATTCACTATTGCTTCAACTTCTGGATTTAATTTCGGCGTGTCAATGGGGCAAATGCCCTTACGCGGATACATTCTAAGGAATTTGGTTTTGTCCAAGTATCTGCTAATTTGGAATGGAATCTAAATTCCTCCTCGTTGCCCGGGAGCCCTTCACCAAGGATTTCCAAAGTTTCCTCGTCTAACTCGACAAAGTCTTCGTCCTTTTTGAGTTCTGTCACTTTCAGATTATTTTGATTCTCAGTCTTATTTTCTTTGTCTCCATCATCGAGCAAAGAAATTACATCGATATCTGAACGGACGTCTAGAAGTGCAAAAGATCTAGGTTATAGGCTGTCAATTTTTATTGAAGCAAACAGGATTATTATTCCTCATATAACCTAGTCGGTTCGTGCGGAATTTGTCTCATCTCTCGTGTGAGCTCACCGCCGATAAGATTGTCTCAATCTTAATAGGGAGGGCATCCACTCAATAATCGAGCTATAGCTTACCTGAATCTTTCGAGGCTATCGAACTATTGTTGTCGTCTTTACTATTTAACGGTGACATTTTTTCACCCTTTCCAGTCAATTTTTCTTGAATCTTCTTCAGCTTTTTTTTAAGCTTCTCCATTGAGGGAGAACGATCTCTCTTTTTTTATATTTTCCCCATTTTTAATGATTTTGCTGATACAACATGGTTTCTCGTCACGCACAAAAAACGTTATGACGGGAAGATGGCGGACGGGGGGCTTTACAGGGAACTTCATACATAGGGGGCCTCGCATCTCCTTCTTACCATTGGCTGAACGTTGTGGTTACTCTTATGGGACACGCGGTATTACCTAATTATCTCTAGTGATCTCGAGAACGAGATACGATACATAATCGTTAATTATTAATTATTATAGAAATCGAATTTCAGATATCTTTTAATAATTTTCGCGATCGCGTATAACAAAATATATACTATAACGATATATGGAGCTATTGTTTTGCTGTCACTGTATGAATGATAACAAAGTGAGACATTCCACACACAATACAATAACCGCATACCGACATGCGTCTTTGTTTACTTATTTGGTGGTATGATCATTTTGGCGGTGTAATGGGATGTACATATACATATATTTGTCTTCTCTCTCCCCCTCTCCCTCTCTCTTCCCTCATGCTTCCCCACCCCTCTTCTTCTATCCCTTCCTCTCCCCCTCTCTCTCTCCCTCCCGCTCTCTTTCACTCTTTTCCTCTATCTCTCTCTCTTATTTATTATAAATTTTAAAAATTATAATTTTATAAAAAAGTGTACACACGAAAGAATAATCGTACATGATCGATGTGAATCTTTTTTGAGAGAAAATAGCTTTGCGTTTGTGCGTGCGAGCATACGTACGTGAGTCTGAAAATTGGAAAGTGGGAAAAAATAAATGTCACAATTCTGGTATTTCGCTCTATATGATCATCAATTCTCAGGATTGATTTTCGTGACGTCTTGAATAGTGGTGCGGCGACTGGCGCCGTATCGTATGCCAACGTTTTTAAAGCGACTTGCGCTTAGAAAGTCGGCGACTGGCGCCAATAACTTTCTTCGTGATTTTCACTGCAGGGGGTCTGATCTATATTCTGGTCGGGCGGCTTTCCTCTTCCAGGTTGGCCCGGGCGCCCTGCGCCGTCTAGCGGTGCCGCCCGTAACTACGCGCGGACATGCTATATGCGCGCCGAACTGCTTTCTACTTCCATGTTGGCCCGAGCGCCTTGCGCCGACTAGCGGTGTCTCCCGTACTACGCGCGGATGGGCGAGCGCTTGCGAGAAACGCTAATATTTCGCGAATATCGCGCTGCAGTAATTTTGTGGTTGCCGTAGGCCGCCACACGTGCTATAATAGCAAATTTACGATAAGAATAGAGCAAACCTTATTGTACACAATATGATAATATATTTACGAAAAGAACAGAGCAAAGTATACTCTGACACAAAGAGATACAAAATTCACGTAAATAACAGAGCAAACCTTGCCATGCACGGTATGACAGCAAATTTACAACTTTACTTTATTACAAACTTTACAAAAATATAGTATTCAACCGATAGATCGTTTGTTTATCGCTATACGACGCGCTATATGTATCCATCTCGTATTTGATTTTTAATCATGAGAAGTATATAAAGCTTGCAAAAAGCAACTGATACAAGATTAAAAATATAATTATTTCTCTCAGTTCAATTACTGATACAATCCCAAACATAGGGAATTCAGATATTGGACTGATTGTTTCTCTTAGATCGGGCAGATAAATGTTTGAAAAAGTTTAAATCATCCGTTTATTGTTTACTTAAAATGTAAATATATATACATATACAGGGTAATTCAAAACAACCTTCTGTCCTTACAATGTCATATACTTGACACTATTCTAAGACGATTTTTCCTTTGCCAAAATTTTTTCCGAGGCTTAGTTTTTAAATTATAAGCCAAAATAGTTAACGAATTACGGGCCGCGTATACAAGGCAGGCAGGAGCGGAGCAACTCACCGTCCCATACTGGTGATTACGTGAGGCGCTCGCTGCGATTAACTGTTTGCTACGTGGAGTGTATGTGTGAGAGAGAATGTATACGCGTATACACACAAATACACATTCTCTCTCTCACTTTCTCTCTCTCACTCACTGACTCTTACCTTGTATGTAGAGATTCGTTGCCCTTATATGACTCAATAAGTAATATTTCCGTGTGATACAACGAGTAACTAGCAAACTTTTTTTCACTCACAAATTGTACCACTTATCGAACTTTTACGTATTAATCCACGCACTTTATCGATAAACTGAATTTATTAAAAAAAACGATGTTATTATACGTCATTATATTTTCATATTTTATAGTTTTATGTTTTCGAAACTATCGAATTTACAATGTCGGAGGCTTCAGCCGATCACGGGACACATGATAGCGTCCGCGTCGATCACGCGTAATGTGATACATTCAGTTGTTCGGCAGCCGGCAACGCTAGTACCGATATAACTTGCTTGTTGTCGTCGCGCAGTTTCCGCATCGAATAACGCGTTTCTTTCTTCGAGATATTTTAATAATTAATCGGTAGTAATCGGTAGATTGTGATTAACCGTTATAATCGTTAATAAATTCAATTTATCGATAAAGTGCGTAGATTAATTCGTAAAAGTTTGATAAGTGGTACAATTTATGAGTGAAAAAAGTTTGCTAGTTACTCGTTTTATCATACGGAAGTATTACTTATTGAGTCGTATGAGGGCAACGAATTACTACATAAAAGGTAAGAATCAGTGAGAGAGAGAGAGAGAGAGAGAGAGAGAGAGAGAGAGAGAGAGAGAGAGAGAGAGAGAGACAGAGAGAGAGACAGAGTGCATGTGTGCCATCAACTGTTTGCTACACGCGATGGATATAAAAGAGAAAGACAAAGAAGAGAGAAAGAGAGTGCGTGTGTGCGATCAGCTGTTTGCTACATACGATGGGTGTAAAAGAGACAGAGAGGGAGAAAGAGAGAGAGAGAGAGAGAGAGAGAGAGAGAGAGAGAGAGAGAGAGAGAGGGAGAGAATGTGTATGTGTGTGTATGTGCGTATACGTTCTCTCTCACACATACACTCCATCGTATGTAGCAAACAGTTGATCGCAGCGAGCGCCTCACGTAATCACCAGCATCGGACGGTGAGTTGCGCCACTCCTGCCTGCCTCGCGTACGCGGCCCGTAATTCGTTAACTATTTTGGCTTATAATTTAAAAACTAAGCCTTGAAAAAAATTGTGGCAAAGGAAAAATCGTCTTAGAATAGTGTCAAGTATATGACATTGTAATGACAGAAGGTTGTTTTGAATCACCCTGTATATAAAATTCATATATTCATTATATTATGAATTCATTTTCAATTATTCATATATTATCATTATGTCATAATTATAATAAATGCCACCTAAGACTCTTATCTGCTCGGTCGCATATTCTTAAACGACGCTTTAGAAAACATGATGGATTGTTTCACAAAAAATATTCCTCTCTGCGAGATTTATCGTTCCTCAGAGTTTGTCGCAAAGTTTCTGAATCATCCTATACAGAGAATTATCACAAATTTGCTATCATGCCGTACACGGCAAGGTTTGCTCTATTATTTGCGTAAAATGTGTATCACACTATTGCGACAAGCCTTGCCAACAAAAGATAAGCTTTTTGCGGACACATCTTGTCACAATTTTGCTATAAAAGCATGCTCGAGTCTGCTGCAAAATTTGCATCATTTTGCTTGCTGGGGACCTGGAAACTACCACTAGATCAAGAATTTTAATACTTTCGGCTACGTAGATGCGATTCAAATATTTTATAAAGCTCTTATTACATATTTTGCTTTATGTTTTATTATCAGCATGTGACATTATCCGTTTAACATGATTCACGACTTTAATTTTACATATCGATTTTTGTCAATCTGCGGAAAGTAATAAGTTGTTTAAATGAATATGAAGAATTCGTGGAAACTGAATTTTGTTTGAGAAAATTACGGAAATCACTCTTTTCTAAGGTAGGCAAATCGCTATCAAAGTAATCACTTAAAAAAACTTAATAATTTTGGTCTTCTTTTATCGAAAACTAAATGATCTGAAAACTGCCATTCCGCTGCAATATATATAAACGTGGTAACTATCATTACAGCAAGAATTTTAATACTTTAGGCTTCTTAAATATAATTCAAATACTTTATAAAGCTTTTGTTACATGTTTTACTTTATGTTTTATTATCATTGTATGGCATTATCCATTTATCATTATCTGTATATCATATATTCATGATTTTAATTTTGCACATCGATTTTTGTCAATCTGCGGAAAGAAATTGGTTACTTAAATGAATAAGAAATATTAGTAGGAACCGAATAATATTTTAGAAAATTACGGAAATCATTCTTTTTTAAGATAGGCAAATCTTTATCAAAGTGATCATGTAAAGAAATTTAATAATTATGGTCTTCTTACAAATTTTTCAATTTACTCACAAATCGCTTGTGTCAGGCAATATCTGTGCGTGATTTTGATGAATTTGTTTTTTTGCAGTAAATATATATTAATATAATTATATATCATAGCAAAACCGATTGATCCAGATTGGGTTAAAATCCGTTCATTCGAAAACACTATATGATACAGCGATGCTCATGTGGACACGAGTGATGTTTTCGAATACGGTCCAATGATAGCTCCTGCACATAGAACGCTTGCCACACGACGAAAAGCAACATGGTAGCCAATCACCTTACAACTTTTCCATAAGAGCTCGTTCTTTTACAGTTAATGAGAGATTCTTTTACAGTTAATGAGATATTAGAAGTCCATAAGAGTTTTATGAGTTATTTAGATCAATAGACGTGTAAAAAAATAAAAATATTAAAATTCTGGCTGAAATAATAATTTCCAGATTTACATATAGCAGCAGAATGGAGCAGTTTTCAAATCATTTTTCAACAAGTTGAAAGTTGTAGTTTTCAACAAATGAATACCAAAATATTTAAATATCTGATCCCAATTTAAAACAATTTTAATTATTTATTTAAAAAAAAACGTAAACCAAAACTGTAATTTTCTTTTAATCATTTATTCATATGTTTGCAAACATGTCCAACGGCAGTTATGAGAACTTAACAAATTTAATGTATTAAGAGACTATATATTTAGTTTATATAAGATTTATGAACTAGTTAGTATTGCAATTAAACTCTTTATAAACATATGTAACATATATAAAGCTTATTTTGTAAATAATACATTTAAAAATACATTTTTTGTATAAAAATTTTGTATCTATTGGTGGTTTTAAGGACTTTATATAAACAAATAAAAGAACGGTAGTTTTCAGAGCAGTTCTTAAAACTGCTGATAAACATGTATAGTTTTCAGGACCGACCTGAAAAACATGAAAATCCTTGAAATTATCGATACATGCCAAAAATCGTCCTGAACATACATACATACATACTTATATTGACATACATACTTATATATACAGAGTGTTTCTAAGTAAATGCGAAAAATTTTAGGAGATAATTCTTTGTCGAAAATTAAGGGGGGTCTTTCATACAAACGTATATTTCTATATTTCTCCCTGAAAAGTTACATTCCTCCAAAGAGGGAGGTAAAAATTAGATTTTTATTTATTTTTTTATTTTTATTTTTTTCAAATTTTGGACAAATTAAAAAAATGAAATCTGGTATTTTTCACTAGTAAAAAGAATACTTATTAATATCTTTTAATCCTCCTATCGTTATAAGGGGTTGACACTAGTAACCCTTATCCAATTTTTCATTAAAACTTTTTAATGGGGCAGAATGTGATCATCTAAAAATATGTGTTAGGAAGCTTGATTGCTTTAGAAATTTTTTTTGTAAAATCAAGTTTTCAAGAAAAAAAAATATTTTTATGCACAGCACAGTGCTAAATGGCATAGGTTTCGAGTTATGAGAAGTTAAAGACTTTTCTAGAATAAGAAAAGCAAGCAAAACAAAATTATAGTAAATGTTGAGAAAAAATGAAACAAAAACAACATAAAATTATAATGTAAATGTTAGAAATAAAAATCTAATTCTTATCTCTTTCTTTGGAGAAGTATAACTCCTCAAGGAGAGATATAAGGGTACATGTTTATATGAAAAACTTCCCTTAATTTTCGACGAAGAATCATCTTCTAAAACTTTTCGCATTTATTTAGAAACATTCTGTATATACATATATATATATACAATATATATATATACATATACATATATATATATATATATATATATATATATATATATATATATATATATTGTAACCGTATATTTCTTTTAAAATTATTTAATTAATAATTATTTATTCGGCGGGCGGTTCTCCGATGCCCACCGTACACCTTCGGCGCGTATTTCGAATATCGATCTCGCGATCCACAAAAATTCCCGGAATCGCAAAATAAACCAAGTTGGGCGCCAGGTACGGCAGGCCGCACCATTCACGATAAACGCAACACCAAAAGATAATCGCGCGATCGATAATTAACGCGACGGCAAAATTCCGCGGTTATTCAGTATACCCGAAATGGTAGAGGGGGGGGGGGGGTTCGGGGAAAACGGGAGAAATCTTGAGAGTCGAGAACACGGGAGCCACAATGAGCATTCGGTCGGTTAAAACAAAGATAACAATAATATATTTAAAACGAAAGAAACAAGAGTATAGAGCAGTTCGTATAAATAATAGCCTTGGATGACAGTAATTATTTTACAGGCGAATAAGCTATATTATTTCCGTGGAGATCGGCACGACCGTGCGCAACAATATCAAATTACCGGGCATCTTACGCGCTTTATCTCGACTTTTCGGCCGCGAGGATTTCCGCCGTACGAGACTTAATGAGGCCGCAACAGCTAAAGAAATCTCTCGAATACGCTGGTAACTACTTTACGCACGCTCGTGAATCCGCTTCGGTATAATAGAAAATACTAGATTGCACGACTCAAATCGGTCCGTTGGTCCGGCTCGCGGTAAGCCGATATACGTCTCAATAACAATGACGGCGACCTTTGCGTGGAAATGCCTAATCTCTAGCTCGAATGACTCGTGGAAACTAATAGCGGGCTCAAAGACACCCGATAGATTTATTGTACGAAGTTTTAGGATTTCGCTTTCTCCTGACTCTAATTTCTTACAATACTCACAAAACACGCGCTAACAATACACAGAAACAATACGGAAACTATCGATAACGACTGTGATGTACGAGTCGCGCGGCGCAATACTTTGCGCGAGTCGGAATATCGATCGCGTGAACGCAAAAATCCCGATAATTCACAACATATTATACAGACAAACACGAAAATAACACTAATGACTATCGGCGGCGGCGAAGTGAATAGAGAGAGCCTATTTTACCTAATTCGGATGAGCGACATGTGCCCGTCGGCCGTGCGACTTAATCTACCAAAAATATTCACCAAGTTAATCCACCAAAACGCGTGGCTCGACAACTATTAAGGGCGCGACTCATCCGAATTAATTACCTACAATTATTCGGCAACAAAATCGGTCGACGACGCTCGTCCCACCGGCAGGAATATCTCGGCCTTTTCTTTTGCGATCTCGTGCTCGCTTGTACGCTCTGGGCGACCTGCGTCCTTCCTAACGGCTCGCCGAACAGTGCCGAGCAAGAGTCCTGCAGGAGACACGCCGACGCGATAAATCGCTATCGCGCCACTTGTGGCGCTTTCGCGTTACGCAGGGCCGACCTGCGGTCCTCGCGATCCTTGTTGTCATCACGGCCGTGTTGGTGGGTTCATCGCCCCGGAGTTTCCCAGATTTTCTTGTTCGGCTTAAAGGTGCGGGCTTACGGCTGCGCCCGATCGGCTCTCTTCCCTATTTGATGGAATAGGTTCTGGATTGAGAGTCCGCTCGTCGCCCCGTCCTTGGGACTCCCTCGCTTCGTGCGGGTGGAGTGGCCTCCCCTTTGGCCGGATTATTCCGGCCCTCCGCTCTCCTTTCCTGCCGTAAGAAATATACATTACCGGCAGCGATGTGTACTAGCCACTAAAAGTGTCTTTTAATAGTTAACAATTACGACCTGACGTCTCCTGTGTTCTTGGTGTCCTGGACTCCCGCTCTTCTCTCTTCCTCTCCTTCCGCCAGATGGGATCCCGCCGCTCGACCTCGTGCCGACAACCAATTCGCGGGCTCATCTCGAGCTTATATTTTCGATTTTTCTAACCGAGTACTCTGCGTTGATACCACTGCTTCTAGTACTCTGCGTTGATACCACTGCT